>NW_024589881.1:0-157361 GCF_018446385.1 Zingiber officinale | reverse complement strand
AAAAAAAAAATTTTGTTTTATAACTTCGCACGGATCCGGTGGCATGGGATTCGGGGTTTCCGCAACGCAAAAAGCGGTTTTTGCGGCCCGAAAAACCCAACACCTTAGTGCACCTCCTTCAAGATGTATTGGACGTCTTCCGCTCCGACGCACTTGTGGAGGGGCCTAGAGAATGACTACTTGTAAAGTTGGTCCCCCACCAAGGTGAACCATCCGACCCTCTTCTTCAGCAAGCGAGCTTCTTCCGGATCGGAAGGTGCAGCTCCTGACTGCAAGAACTCTGTCAGGGATATTCTCCAATCGTTCGGGAAAGTTATTCCCTCCATCCAGTCGATGTGCGCCACAAGTGAGACCTGCTCAATCGGCTGACCTATGATGATCGGCGTCAATGAACTGGCTAGTTTCGCTAACTCATCCACCTCCTGGTTCTCCGATCGGGGGATCTTCTGTATAATAACCTCCTGGAAGTTGGTCTTTAGCTTCTCGAAAGCCTTTGCATAGAGCCTTAGCTGAGCGTTGCTTATCTCGAATGTTCTGAATAGCTGCTAGGCGGCAAGCTAGGAGTCCGAATGGATGAGGACTTTAACCGCTCCCATGTGCCTAGCTACATATAGGCCAGCTATCAGCGCCTCATACTCTGCTTCGTTATTAGTGACTCGATAGTTCAACCGAACGGACAGCTGCATCCAGTCCTCCCGCGGTGAGATAAGCAATATGTTGATTCCACTGCCCTGCCGAGTGGATGAGCCATCAACATATATCTTCTATGTTGCTATCGGCTCATCACTCTGGACTTTTATGACAAAATCTGCCAAGGCTTGAGCCTTGATCGTTGCTCGAGGTTGATACTGAATGTCGAACTTACTAAGTTTTGTCGTCCACTTAATCAGCCATCTGGATGCCTCCGGATTGAGGAGGACTCTTTCCAAAGTGCTGTTAGTCATCACAATTATTGAGTGCGCTAGGAAGTACGGGCGAAGTCTCCACGCAGCGAGTACTAATGCATAAGCCAACTTTTCAAGATCAGTGTAGCGGGACTCAGTATCCTTTAATATATGGCTCAAAAAATATACAGGCTGCTGCTCTTGGTCGTTCTGCCTAACTAGAGCCAACTCGACCACATGCTCATTGAATGACAAGTAGATCCAGAGTGACTCACCAACAATTGGCTTGGCTAATATAGGCAAGGAATTTAGATATTCTTTGAGTTCTTCCAATGCCCGGTCACACTCGGCATCCCACTGGAATTTTATGGCTTGACGAAGTATCTTGAAGAATGGAAGGCTCCGATCAGATGACTTGGATATGAATCTGGACAGCACCGTGATCCGACCGGTCAACCTCTGAGCTTCCTTCAAGTTCTGAAGTGGAGGCATGTCTTGCAAAGCTTGGACCTTGCTCGGATTGGCTTCGATGCCTCGCTCGGTGACTATGTAGCCCAGGAAGTGGCCACTCTTCGTGTTGAACAGACACTTGCTTGGGTTCAGCTTTATTCCATATGTCCTCAGCGTCCGGCAAGTCTTATTGATATCTGTGCATAAGTCAGCAACTCGGAGGGATTTAATCAGTATATCGTTAACTTATACCTCCATATTACGACCGATCTGCCGTCAGAACACTTGTTCATCAGCCTCTCGTAGGTGACTCTGACATTCTTCAGTCCGAACGGCATGACGTTGTAGCAGTATGTTCCGTCGGCCGTAATGAAGCTGACATTTTCCTGGTCCTCTCGGGCGAGCGGCACTTGGTGGTACCCTTAATACGTATCGAGCATGCAGATCAGCTCGTATCCCGCCATTGAGTCCACCATTTGGTCTATCCTGGGCAGCGGATAGAAGTCCTTCGGGCACACCTTATTTAGATTGTGGAAGTCGATGCAGACTCGTCATTTGTTGCCCGGCTTGGAGACTAGCACAATATTGGCTAGCCAGCTCGGGAATTGGACTTCCCTGATATGGACGGCCTCCAGTAGCTTCTCTATCTCTGCCCAGATGATTACGTTCTGCTCCGAGCTAAAATCCATTTTCCTTTGCTTCACCGGTCAAGTGTCTGGTCGGACATGAAGCTCGTGCTAAGCCACGCTCGGGGAGTGTCGGGAAGCTCATGGGTCAACCATGCGAATACGTCGTGATTTTGTTTAAGGCAGATGACCAACTCTTCATTCTTCTCCTCCTCCAGGTCGGCAACGATGAAGGTTGTTTCCTCCACTCAGCTGGGGTGGATCTAGACCTCCTCCTTTTCTTTGTATACCAAGGTAGGGGGTTTTTCAGTGATCGCGTTTACCTCCAGTCATAGAGCCTTTTAAGCGACTTTTGCCTCGGTCTTGACCATTTCCACATAACAACATCGAGCGGTTACTTGGTCGCCTTTGACCTCACCCACCTGGTCGCCCACTGGGAACTTTATTTTTTGGCAGTAAGTTGACACTACCGCCCGAAACTCGTTGAGGGTCGGTCAGCCCAAAATGACGTTGTAGGCCGATGGTGCATCCACCACTATAAGTTTTATGGTCCGGGTCCTCCTCAACGGCTCTTCTCCCAGCGAGATGACCAACCATTCTTGGTTGATCGGCAAAACTTCGTTGCCTATGAATCCATAAAGCGAGGTCACCATGAGCAACAGCTTGCTTTGATCAATCTACAGCTGATTGAATGCCTTCTTAAAGATTATGTTCACTGAACATCCCGTGTCAATGAAAATCCAGTGAATGGTGTAGTTGGCCATCACTGCTCGGATGATCAGAGCATCATCATGAGGGATCTCGACCCCCTCTAAGTCTCTAGGGCCGAAGATGATCTGGGGGCCTTCGGACTTCTCCTTGCTGCATCCCACGGCGTAGATCTCCTGTTGGTTGGTCCTAGGAAGATTGTACTGGTTGCACTGTATAAAAATTTTGTACAAGTGTCGAACCTTTCCTAAACAACCTATTGTGTTCTTTAGAAATTAAATTAGGAATCGCAAACGGTACTTAACATTATTGATTCAAAATTTAACTTATCTGTTCTTAATGGTTTTGATTTGGATCGCAAGCAGAACTTAACACTATTGATCCAAATCCACCTATGTTATAAATTCAATTAAATATCAATTTTGAAAATTGGCTCCCAGGTCAAACATGGCGAGGCACATGACCTTCTTGGGTATGGGAGCATCCACCATTACCTCGACAAAGCCTCTTAACGAAATTCAATATTTAATTTCCTAAAATAACATTAGGTTTAACCAAAAAGAACAATCGAATCACATATTCGAAAAATAAAAAAAAAAACACAAACTAGAATCACAAATTCGAAACTCTAGAATCATATGCTTTATGTGTTTGGAATTCATACAAAGAAAAACTAGTATGATGCGGAAAATAATTACTAGTTATACCTTTCTTTGTATGCAATGACCTCTTGATCTTCTACCATATTCCTCTTCTAATCTCAGACATCGTGTGGGCGACGATCTACCGAGACGAGAACCACCCAAGCTCCTTCTTCACCAAGCTAGTTTCGGCCACCACCAAGTCTCCAAGAGATGTAGAGGTTCGGCCACCACCACCAAGCTCCAAGGGATGCTAGAAACAAAGCCTCCTTTTCCTCTCCTTCTTCTCCTAACTAGAACCGGCCACCAAAGACTCCTTCTTGTGTTGATGTCGCCGACCAAAAGGAGGAAGAGAAAGGGAGAATAGCTTGCAACAATAGCCGGCCAGCAAGGAAGAGAGGGAGGGAGAAAAGAATAGCGTTTTTACCTGAAGGCACCTCTACCCCCTCTTTTATAATCCTTGGCCTTGGCAAATAAGAAAATTTAAATAAAAACTTCCTTAATTCTTTTTCCATGAAAAAAAAATTAATTAATTTAAAAAATAATTTTCTTTTCTTTATTAACATGGCCGACCACATACAAGCTCCAAACAAGGAAAGTTTTAATAACACAAGAATTAAAACTTCCTAATTTGTTTTCAGAAATTTATAAAAAAATTCTCTAATAATTTTTCCCTTCATGGTTGGTTAAAAAGAAATTTTATAAATTAAAATCTTTCTTTTAAACATGTGGACGATTTCCAAAAAGGAAAGTTATCTCTAAAATTAAAATCTCCTTTCAATTTACAAATAAGGAAAGATATCTAATCTTTCTCTTAATCTTTTGTAGAAGACTATAAAAGGAAATATTTAATTTAAAACTCTCTTTTTAAATCATGAATATGGTTACAAAAAAGGAAAGTTTTATCAAAATTAAAATCTTCCTCTCAATCTACAAATAAGGAAAGATATCAAATCTTCTCTTAATCTTTTGTAGAAAGAAAAATTTAAATTTCAAACTCTCTTTCAAAACCATGGAGTTCACATAAGAAAATTTTAAAATAAAAATCCCTTTTATTTTTTTTTAGGGCCGGCCACACTATGCTTGGGTTCCAAGCATTGGCCGACCCCTACTTGGCTCAATCTTTGGGTCTTGGCCGGCCCTAGCTTGGGCTCCAAGCTAGCTTGGCCGGCCACCAAAGAGTGGGCCGGGTAAGAAGGTGGGTATAGGTGGGTATAATTGTCTATATACAAGAGGCTACAATAGGGACCGAGAGGAGGAATTGGTTTTGGTCTCCCAATGAAATTAAGTTTCCCGTGTTCGCCCCGAATACCCAACTTAATTTCATCAATAATAATTCATACCACTAAAGAATTATTATTGAACTATCGCACCAATCTCAAATTATGTTTTGGGCTCCTTCTTATTATGAGTGTGTTAGTCTGCCTGTGTTTAAGATGTCGAATGTCTACTAATTAAATGAGTTACTGATAACTCTCTTTAATTAATATCTTAGTCCAAGAGTAGTACCACTCAACCTTATTGTCATGTCGGATTAAGTCCACCTGCAGGGTTTAATATGACAATCCTTATGAGCTCTTCTTGGGGACATTATTAACCTAGATTGCTAGGACACAGTTTCCTTCTATAATCAACAACACACACTATAAGTAATATCATTTCCCAACTTATCGGACCTATTGATTTATCGAGCTAAATCTCACCCTTTGATAAGTCAAAGAAATAAATACTAAATATATGTGCTTGTTATTATATTAGGATTAAGAGCACACACTTCCATAATAACTAAGGTCTTGTTCTTTTATTAAGTCAGTATAAAAAGAACTTACCTTAAATGGTCCTACTCAATACACTTAGAGTGTACTAGTGTAATTTATTAGTCAAGATAAACTAATACGTAATTACATTACGACTATTCCAACGACTTATTCCTTTCCATCTTAGTTGTGAGCAACTGTTTATAATTTATAAGGAATTGATAACATAATTTTATGTGTGTGACACCACGCACCATGTTATCTATAATATAAATTAATTGAACAACTACACTTAGTATATAAATGTAGGTATTTGACCATTGTGATTCTTTATTTCTAAATAAATGTTTATACAAAAGCTAGGCTTTTAGTATACACTCTAACATCTCTAACCACCAAGTGTATGACTTCCTGGTTCGGTTAGAGTCGCCGTCATCCGGTGATCATGCCTATCTCTTCTTGGGAAGCATTGTTCTTGTTTTCTTCTTCCCAAGCGGATGACCTATTTCACTCGGCCGATATCCTGGAGGGATCGGTGTCCTCCCTTCGCTGATGTTGGTGATGGCTGATTATGACCCAATTTTGTCATAAATTGGGCATCAAACAATGAAGTATCAAACCCTTCCTATGCTAATGTAGCATAGAAATGACTCGGGTCGTCCGCCAACGAATGCAACGATAGGATTGTACTCTAGGTTTATATGTTATTTCTATTTTTGGGGGTTTTAATATGTAAATGGGGGTTTTGGATTTTGATTCTAAATCTAACAAATGAAAAGCAAAGCAAGTAGGAAACTAATCTAGTGTTGGAATGAAATCTAACTAAGTGCGAATAATTAATCCACAACGCATTATCACTCTATGCTATGGACTAACCATCAACACAATTAAATTAAGGAAGGAAATAGTAAAGCATTAAATGAAACCTAATCTAATAAATGAAATACAATGCAAGTAATAAAGCTAAACCTAACTTAACTACAATGGCAGATATTAAGAGGGCAACATGAAGTAAAGTATAACAAAACTAGCATGTAGAAAAAGCTAAAGCATGAAACAAAACCTAAACTACTTTATCCTAATTGCATCCAATCAAAACTAGAACTTAATGAAATTGAACGAACAAGACAAAGCAAGAATTAACCAAACTAAAATGCCTCAAAATAAACCTAACTATTGGTTAAAGCAATTCATTGAATACATTGTATGCTTAGATCAAATTAGATAAAGTGTGTGCAATCTAAACATGGAAGAACAAGTTTGCTACAAACATTCAATAAGAATTAACAAACATCAACAGTAAACAAGAAATAAACTGAGAATTCCAACCACAATCCACACACTTCTTCAAATACCAACGACTATCCTTCGTCGTCACACGAAGACGCCGCTGGCGATCGAACCCCGAACTTCGGTGAACAGTAGCACTCTGATGGATTGCTGCAAACTGCGACAACGGTGATGGTGAATGGATCTTCCACCGAAGAACCCACTCGTTGGAATTGAACTGAAAATGAAGATGGACTGCTCATCTCCGTCATCCTTTGGAATCTGCCACCTGAACCCCGGTCGGAAGACACTGTCGGAAGGTGGTCGAAAGATGGAGGTCACACCAGAGAAACCCTCTCCGGCGAGGTGAAGATCAGAGCTGTTGTCGTCTTCTTGTTGCCCGTCGAGAAGAATGTCATTATTGTCGCTGCTGGAATCCAGAAGAGGAAGGATGGACTATAGAGGGCCGGCCGGCGACAGTGAAGGTAAGGGAAAAACCCGCCAGCCAGAGAAAGAACAGAGAAAGAGAGCACCGATGGGGAAGAGTCACGAGCCCTAGCCGCGCAAGGAGAAAGTCAAGAGGAAGAGATTGCTCTGCACTGTGTTGTCACGTGAAGGTAAGGAATGGATTTCCTTAGCGGGTTGATCTAGGATAAGGAGAAAAAAGTCCAAATCCAATAAGGTTTTTAATTGATTTGAAATTAAGTGTGAAGTTGGGCTTGGATCAAATTGGACTCATCTCTCCTGGAATGAAATGATCGGACGGTTCAGATCTCCCATATTGCTCCCCTATAAATAAAATGCACATTTTTTAGATAAAATACCAAAAATTATAGGAAAAATTAGATCAACACTCCAATTAAATCTCAACTCTTAAAACATGATATAAATACGGAATTAAGCATACGAGAGGGTAAAAATATCAAGTATAAGAGCCAAAATAGTGTATCAAAATGTTAGTTATCAATGGCGCTCAGGCTCCCTTCTTTCTTCCTCTCGCCGCCTGGTCGATCGATGCCTTTGTCGCCGATCGGGAGAAGGAGATCGACGATGGTATCCTCTTGGGGTCGGTCGGCTGACGATTGGTATCAGTCCTCAGTAGTCTCACGTGTTGTGCGTCACCGACTGGTGAATGAATAAAAGATAGGCATCCATACCTTGCCCTTCGACGCCTTAAGTCGACTAGACACCACATGTTGTATGGCATGTACCCTGGTCTCCTAGTGCGGTCGTGCTCCTTCAGCCCTTAGCCCCTTGAGTGGCTAATGGTTACTAGACGGTCGATGTTTGATCGGCGTCGAATGCTCGATCGATACCTCCTTTATTTTGGTCGCCTGGGCTTCTTCCACATTGATATATTCGTTGGCCTTCTTGAGCATGTGGTCGAAGTCCCTGGACGGCTTCCTAATGAGTGACAGGAAACAATCTTTCTCGGTGAGCCCCTGGGTGAAGGCGTTCATCATGGTCTCAGACGAGACCAAGAGAATGTCCATGGCCATTTGATTGAAGCGCTGAATGTACGCTCATAGCGCTTCCTTGGGCCCTTACTTTAGGGAAAAGAGGTTAACGCTTGTCTTCTGGTGGCATCGACTGCTGGCGAAGTAATGCTGGAACACAGCTCGGAAATCCTTAAAGTAAGCTTCATATCGAGCTATCTGGCAGTCTTTTGAACTAGTGTTATGCCAATCCGGAGAGAGTCATGAGGAAGACACGGTATTTCACTCCGCCCGTGTATTGGTGCAGTATGACTTCGTTATCAAACCGATCCAAATGATAATCTGGGTTGGTCGATCCATTGTACGTCCCGATTGCTAACGGGGTATAGTGTCGGGAAAGAGAGTCTTGTAAGATCTCCTCTGAGAACTGCCTGTTGATCCATTCGGGAGATGTGTTGCTTCGGGGTGCTTTGCCTTTCCATGCATCCCAAACGGGAGCATTGTCTGAAGATGATCCCCGCTCCTGATGCGCTTGGGCTATCTCTGAGGGGGTCTGGAATAAAGCTCGATGGAAGGGGATCGACGCAGGCGGCGCTTCCCCCTATATGCCAGTCGGCCTTCAGTTATGTCCCTATACGGAAAGTTTCTCCGCTCGGTCTTCTTGCCCCGCTCGCCATCGGCTGTCGATGTTGCAGGTTGTGACACTTGCCAATCGTCCAACGCCTGTTGTTGTTGTTGCTCGATCATTTTTGCTACTCGGGCTTGAACGAGCATCTCAAGTTCCTCCTGAGTGAGAGTCACAGTGGTGAGTCATCAAGAGTCCTCCACCTTCTCAACTCGAATTCAAGTAGCGTTCCCACAGACGGCGCTAAATATGATCCTGTCTGAAAGTCGATGAGATAAATGCTAGGGATGTGGCGCTCCTGCTTACCTCCTATGGACTTCGCTTCGACCTGAAACACAAGTAGCATCAGTGCCGAGCCAGGGAAGGGATCCCCGATAATGGTCCTTTGACGCTCAAGTCAGTCTTTGACGAAGAAGAAGCAAAGAGCGGAGTAACTAGAAGACTGTAGCGCAACAGTAAAATATCGCATACCCTCGCTGATAGTTGAACCCCCCCCCCCTTTATATAAAGCTCTGGTAGCGCGTGTGCATGCTTCCCAAGGTAACATGCATCTCAAAGCTTTCCCTGAAAAGACTTATCAGCAAAGTGTCCCTGACATAATACCTTAACAGGCTGAGCATATCTCTGAAGTGACAGTGGAAGTTTCTGTCATACGATCCTCTGTCTAACCATGCTGCATATCAGCGGCACTAGCTCCCAAAAGGATGTCGAAAGATAGTCTGCTGTGTCTGTTGCTTGGCCGAGAGGAATAGTCACTCGGCCGAAATTCCACTGTCCATGCACTGTCCGCTATTGGGCCAAGTGGGATAGTCGCTCGGCTAGAAGTTCACTGCCCGCTCGCTTTATTATTGGGCCAAGCGGGATAGTCGTCGGCTGGAAGTCCACTGTCCGTGTGCTCGGATGATGTTGAGTTCTGCTGTCAGGCCGAGTGGGGAAGTCGCTCGGCTGAAATTGAACTCTGTCGATGCCAGGCCTCGCTGGCTGGCCGAATGGGGTGGCCGCTCGGCTCGGCCTCTGCGTGTCGTTCTCCCTTGAGCATTGGTTGTATTAATGCTCCCTTGTCGAAGTTGACGACGGGTCGAAGCCCTCTCTCCGGTCGGAGCATGTTTCGCCTGACCAATCGATGCCTTCAACTCGTTGACCGTCTTGACTTTGACCTCCACCGTGGCACCGGGGTGAGACCCTCCATCATCACCACATCAGTATGTAATAAAGTATTTACATGTGTATATGGTTTTAAGTCTCTACACACGAGGATATATGATTTACTATTGCGGTTTTGCATATAATTTTGTATATATAATGTGAGACTCAATTTGAGTCATAAGGTTGAATTATGATTTACCACTATGGTTTAGCATAAGGTTTTGGTAAATGTAATTTCGATCGAGTTTGGATTATAAGGAGGACTTATTGTGAATGGGTATTTATAAATCATATTTCATGTTATTCTTATATTACACATCCACATTTGATCTATGTCATTAATAATATTAATACTATGATTACTATTAGGTTTTGTTATAGTTATAATAACTCTGACTTCTTTGGTTCTATATTAATTGATTTAATGAACCAGGTTGTTTAAAGAAGTATTTAACCGATAAAGTTTTGGCATGTTGAGCTCAACTAAGAGGTTGTGTGGTATATTAGAGATCAAGTATAGCCCAAGTGGGAGATTGAAGGATTAAATCTACATGGGTGGGCTTAATCTGATTAAGTCCATATGGATCAGCTTAATCCCCATAAGGTGGCTTACGTTTGATTAACACACATACAACTAATTGTCATTAAGGAAATTAAACCCAAATAAAGTAATCTAATGCTTTATATGTGAAGGAGGTTTAAGATATTAGATGTAGATTCAATATGTAGATCTAATAACTCGTTCTATTAACACTAATGCGTAGTTAATGGGTTATAGGCTTTAAGGTGGATGGTTCCTACAGGATGGCCTTGGGTATATAAGGAGGTCAAAATCCATTTGGGCATCTTGACTTTTGGCTTCTCCTCTTTCTTCCTTCTCTCTTCCCCATTGAGAAGGAATTCGGTTATTGCTCGATCCTTATAGAAGGTCATCCGCTATGCTTGCAGGAATTCATACAATGAAAAGTAAGGCTCAATGGCTCATGCAATGGATTCAGGTTAACCCTTTGCTTGTCGTTGTATTAGGGTTTCAATTTTAGCCTTATAGATGATGATAACTAGATCCTTAGATGCATAATATGATTTTGTTTCGATGTATACATATTGCTTACCACTACATTTTGTCTTGATTTCTCCTTTCTTTTTTTCTATCCTTTAGATATGGTGTGACCTATAGCGACTTATTTTTGACCAAGTCAATTAAGTTCCTATAATATGTTAGTAATTAGCCCTAAGAGCCAATCATGAGACGATTAAGCTTTTTGGATTAATCATTGAGTTAGACTCGAATGAACCCACTCATTGGATTAAGTGTAATCTGAATTAGACTCGTTGAGTTAGACTCAAGTGGATCCAATCGTTGGATTGAGTCGAATTGCATGGGAATCAATGGGTTAGACTCATTGGGTGAACTTGAGTTCACCAAGAAAGTTGAATGGTCAAAATTCAATCATTGGATTGAATGGTTGATTTTGAGCCATTGGATTAGAAGATGAAATGGTGGAGACTCTTGGTATTCCATGGGATGGCTATAAATATCATTTGGATGATATTTTTCATATGATTTTCATCACTTGAGAAGGTGAAAAGTCTCCTTGATCTTCTTCTTCCTCCTTCCCTCTTCTTGGCCGAAACTCCTAGTTGAGGTTGCTAGCACAACCTTAGGTGTTTTGATCTCCATCTTGTTGAGTTTATGAGACAAACAAAGGCAAGGCTTGTTCGTGTGGATACCGTAGAGGTGTGAACAATTGATCGTGTCGTGATCCAAGTTGTCGGGAGATCGTGAACACGCTTCAAAAGTATAACTCTATCATGTCTTTATATCTAACTTAGTATAAGATTTTGTTTCCCTTCGCATGGATCTTCTAGAGGAAATAGGTTTTTCTGCTGAGCGTTTGCGTGTTTAGCAACCTATTACCTTACAATGGTATCAGAGCCACTTGCGAAGGGATATGCTAAGTTATTAGAATTTTTATATATAATATAGAAATTGCATGATAGGGTTTTCTATGAGTGGCAAAATTATGAGTCTCAGCCAGACTATGAGTCTCGGCCAGATTGTGAATCTCGGCCAAACTATGAGTTTTGGCCAAATTTTATGTCTCGGCCAAATCCTGGCCAAACCCTAACCCTTGACCGAAAGTTGGTGTGTGACCAACAAGGGTTCGGCCAAGAAAGGTGTTTTTTTGTGAACAAAACGAAGTTGGTGTGTGACCAACAAGGTCTCGGCCATAGATGTTTTTTTTGGAACAAAACATAGTTGGTATTGTGGGTAGTAGGGTCTCGGATAAGGAAGCAACTCATAAACGAGTATGCAAAATAAATTTTGCTTCGGGGGCACTGCCCCTTGACCACCGTGGCGTTGCGGCTCATAATTTGTTTGTTGAAATCATAGTAAATTTATGTTATAAGAATATTGTGAATATACATGACATGGTACTTGGTTATGGCCCTTTAACCCCAATGTGATTGGATGTGTGTAATGTTATAATTTATAATACAACCTGCGTGTCGTGCCTTCATCCCCTTTTATTCTTGTTGTAATTAGATTACACTCGAATGTAACTCGAGTTTCTTTAGATTTTGTAATGTACAAAATAAGAAAGAGTTAGTCTTCTGGAAGACGGGTGAAAAGGAAGGAAGGACAACAACACACGACAACCGAGGAAGCGCTTGGAGAAGCTGCTTAGACCTAGGTTGACTTATCGCTCTTCTCATTGGCTTGAGAAGATTGTAGTTTATAGGGGTCATAACCATGTCACGTTTAAACTTGTGTATATGTTGATATATGCCATGATATGCCATGATGTATGTGATGCATGTGTAGCTATCGTAATTAAGTCATTTACATATGCCTACCAAAGTTTGGTACTCACTACTATCTCGATCATCTGTAGTCAGGTTTGCCAAAGCAAAGTGGCTCGTTTTATCTTGGTAGAGTGCGATAGGACAATTGTGATGTCTGACTACCGACCTTTGGGTATGACTTAATTGAGTTATCTCAATTGGATTGAGAACTTAACGGCATATCCCATAAGATGTAAATCATATTATACTAGTCTTGGGTAATTAGCCAAAGCTAACTCAAGATGAATTATGATATGGATTTCATAAGATAGGAAAATGAACAAACAGTGTTGTTCATCTAAGGATACAAGAGTTACATAGGATGTAATTTGTGAACGTTGTCTACCTAAGTTATACAAATCTTGGGTGATTAGCCAAAGCTAACTCAAGAAAAGTATAATATGGATCTTTTCCAAATGGTACACGTTGTCTACCTAATTATACAAGTCTTGGGCGATTAGCCAAAGCTAACTCAAGATGAGGTATGATGTGGATCTTATCCCACTAGAATATCTTTGCTTATGGGTATAGAATTAGTAGTGGCTTGCTTCTATCAAACTTTAGAATTTAGTGGGAGAATCATTTAATTAAAGGCCTAATTGAATGATAGATATATGATACTAAGACCTACATTTCACTGTTGTATATTACCATGTCGTCAAGTACAACAAATACCCTCTCTTTGTGATATGTCCTTGATAAGGACAAGCTCAATGGAGTTAATTCCTGGACTGGTATAGAAACTTGAGAATAGTCCTCAAGCAAGAACGAAAATTGTATGTCCTAGACCAGTCTATTCCTGAAGCACCCCCTGCTAATGCCACTAGAGCTGATAGGGATGCTTACAAGAAGTATCAAGATGATGCAGTAGATGTGTCATGCCTTATGGTCGCCACCATGAACTCTGAGCTTCAGAAGCAACATGAGAACATGGATGCTTATGATATGGTTGAACATCTTAAACAACTATATCAAAGACAAGAAAGGCATGAGAGATTTGAGATCTCTAAAGCACTGTTTCAATGCAGAATTCAAAAAGAAACTCTTGTAGGGTCTTATGTACTCAAAATGATCGGGTATGTGGAGAATCTGCAAAGGTTGGGATTCCCACTAGGCCAAGAATTGGCCACTGACCTTAACTTACAGTCGTTGCCTGATAGTTATAGTCAGTTTGTCATGAACTACAATATGAATGAAATTGGCAGCTCACTGCCTGAGATGTTGAGCATGTTGAGAACTGATGAACTCAACCTTAAGAAGGCAAAGCCTGGTTCCATTTTGATGGTATCTAAAGGCAAAGGTAAGTGGAAGCCTAAAGGTAAGGGTAAGACCCAAGCCAAAGGCAAGGGCAAGGCTCATGCACTGAAACCCAAAGGAGGGGTTACTAAGGAAGGAACCTGCTTCCACTGCGGTGAGACCGGACACTGGAAGAGGAACTACAAGGGGACCTAGAGGAATTGAAACGGAAGAGAAGTGAGACTTCTGCCTCAGGTATATATGTTATAGAAGTCAATCTATCTATTTCTTCTTTATGGGTATTAGATACCAGATGTGCATCTCACATTTGTACTAATGTGCAGACGTTGAAAAATAGTAATTATTGACAAAGGGCGAAGTGGACCTACGAGTAGGCAATGGTGCAAGAGTTGTCGCTATCATTGTAGGAACCTACTCCTTATCTTTGCCCACTGAGCTTATTTTAGAACTGGAAGAGTGTTGTTATGTGTCTGCTTTAACCAAAAATATAATCTCTGTTTCTTGTTTAGACAAGAAGGGGTTCTCATTTATAATAAAGGACAAATGTTGTTCTATTTATTTAAATGACATGTTTTATTGTGGTGCACCTCTGATAAATGGACTCTATGTTCTAGACTTTGAAAACCCGATCTATAACATAAATACCAAACAGTTCAAGTCTAATGATCTGAACCAAACATACCTCTGGCATTGCCGCTTATCACATAAATGAGAGTCGCATATCCCAACTCCATAAGGATGGACTTTTGGACTCATTTGATTTTGAATCATATGAGGTATACGAATCTTGTCTTCGAGGCAAGATGACAAAGACTCCATTTAGTGGACATGGCGAAAGGGCTAATGATATGTTATAACTCATAGATACTAATGTATGTGGCCCTTTCAGAATAGCAGCTAGAGGAGGTTATCATTACTTCATTACCTTCACTAATGATCTGAACCAAACATACCTCTAGCATTGCCGCTTAAGTCACATAAATGAGAGTCGCATATCCCAACTCCATAAGGATGGACTTTTGGACTCATTTGATTTTGAATCATATGAGGTATGCGAATCTTGTCTTCGAGGCAAGATGACAAAGACTCCATTTAGTAGACATGGCGAAAGGGCTAATGATCTGTTATAACTCATATATACTGATATATGTGGCCCTTTCAGAATAGCAGCTAGAGGAGGTTATCATTACTTCATTACCTTCACTGATGATTTCAGTAGATACGGCTATTTGTATCTGATGAGACACAAGTCAGAATCCTTTGAAAAGTTCAAAGAATTTAAGAATGAAGTACAAAACCAACTTGGTAAGAGTATTAAGATGCTTCGATCAAATCGAGGTGGGGAATACCTTAGCCAAGAGTTTCATGACCATCTCGTTGAGTGTGGGATCATATCTCAACTCACTCCACCTGGAACACCACAATGGAATGGTATATCAGAAAGGAGGAATCGTACTTTATTATATATGGTACGATCAATGATGAGTCATACAGATCTTCCTACTTCCTTCTGGGGACATGCTCTAGAGACAGTTGCTTTCACACTTAACCGAGTTCCATCCAAAGCTGTCATAAAGACATCATATACGATATGGACCGAGAAGAGTCCCAATATGTCTTTTATGAAGATTTTGGGTTGTGAGGCTTACGTTCGACGACAAGTCTCAGATAAACTAGGACTCAAATCAGATAAGTGCTACTTTGTTGGATATCCCAAGGAAACAAAGGGATATTAGTTCCATAATCCCACACATGGCAAGGTGTTTGTTGCCAGAACTGGTATATTTCTAGAAAGGGAATTGATATCTAGAAAAACTAGTGGGAGTGAAGTCGATCTTGAAGAAGTTCAAGATACTAGCACTGACACCATGATGGAAATTAAACAGGTACCACAAGATGTTGTGGATCAGGATTTTGTTGCACCAAAAGAAGTTATGGAACAACAACCTGTTCAAGTAGCACATGCTCTACACAGATCTGATAGGATTCGTCGTCAACCTGAGAGATATTCTTTTCTCTTGTCTAACCACGGTGATATAGAGCTTATTGGTCTCAATGAGCCTACATCGTATCAGGAAGCTGTATAGAGCCCAGATTCTGAGAAATAGCTAGAGGCCATGAGATCCGAGATGGAATCCATGTACACCAACCAAGTATGGACTTTGATTGATCCAGCTGAAAGGATCAAACCCATTGGGTGTAAGTGGGTCTTCAAGGTGAAGACTGACATGGATGGTCATATGCATACCTACAAAGATAGATTGGTGACTAAAAGATTCAAACAGATTCATGGTATAGACTATGATGAAACCCTTTCACCACTTGCGATGCTCAAGTCCATTCGGATCATGCTTGCTATTGCTGCTTACTATGATTATGAGATCTGACAGATGGATGTCAAAACCACATTTCTTAATCGAAATCTACTCGAGGATGTGTACATGACACAACCTGAGGGTTTTGTAGATCCAGAGCATGCTGGAAAGGTATGTAAATTGCAACGATCCATTTATGGATTGAAGCAAGCTTCTAGAAGCTAGAATCTTCGATTCGATGATGCAATCAAAATGTTTGATTTCATTAAGAATGAAGATGAACCTTGTGTCTACAAGAAGGTTAGTGGGAGCACAGTCATCTTTCTTATATTGTATGTAGATAACATACTACTCATTGGAAATGATATACCTACTCTTCAATCAGTGAAGACTTGGCTTGGGAATTATTTTTTAATGAAAGACTTAGGTGAAGCAGCCTACATTTTAGATCTTAAGATCTATAGAGATAGATCCAAGAAATTACTTGGCCTAAGCCAGAGTACATACATTGACAAGGTGCTTAAACATTTTGTCATGGAGAATTCCAAGAAGGGATTCCTGCCTATGTCACATGGTGTGAGTCTTTTGAAGACTCAATGCCCCTCTTCTAAGGTAGAAAGGAACCGCATGGATCAGATCCCTTATGCATCTGCTATAGGGTTGATCATGTACGCCATGCTTTGTACCCACCCAGATGTCTCGTTAAGCATGACGAGCAGATACCAGTCAAATCCAGGTGAAGGTCACTTGACAGTAGTCAAGAATATTCTTAAGTACTTGAGAATGACTCAAGATTATTTCTTGATCTTTGGAGGTGATGAAGAGCTTGTTGTAAAGGGTTATACTGATGCTAGCTTCCAAACTGATAAGGATGATTACAGATCGCAATCAGGGTATGTATTTTGCTTAAATGGTGGTGCTGTGAGCTTAAAGAGTTCGAAGTAGGACACGCAGCTAATTCTACAACAGAAGCCGAATACATTGCTGCATCAACTGCAGCAAAGGAGGCTGTTTAGATCAGGAAGTTCATTACAGAGCTTGGTGTTGTTCCTAGTGTAGGAAACCCAATAGACCTCTATTGTGATAACAATGGGGCTATTGCACAGGCTAAAAAACCTCGCTCTCATCAGAGATCCAAACACATACTCAGGTGATTCCATCTCATTCGAGAGATCATCGATAAAGGCGATGTAAGGATATGCAGAGTCCCAACCGATGCTAACATTGTAGATCCTTTGACCAAAGCTTTGGCACAAGGAAAGCATGATGGTCACACTAGGTCAATGGGTATTCGATACCTCAGGGATTGGCACTAGTGCTAATGGATTGTTACCATTAACCCTAGTACCAATTATGAGATGATTGTAGAGGGCTCAAGTTGTATCATATATCATTATTAATTAAAAGGCAAAGGTTATGGTTATTATATTTATTGCAATTCAGTGTTGATTGAATAAATATAATGTCCTTGGGTAGTAGGTTCTTATCTACAATAATCAATTGGTTGAATTGATAGTGAGATATTGTAGAGAACACTACTCTTAACTATTCCTAGTCGAGCATTAATATACAAGGACAATATTAATGCGTTAAGACTAGCATGTAGGTCAACGGATGACTTGATCTCACAAGTCATGGATATGAGATATCAGGTTGACACATGGATATATATTAGAGAATATATACTGAATGACCTGCCATGAAAATGTTTCATGGATCGTCGTATGAGTGTCATAAACATTCTCATATGACTATTGGTATGAATAGTCCTTAGACCTGAAGTCACTACGGTTCCCTACATAAGGAGTTGTATAATTTGGTATCGTCAAACGTCACCCGTAATAGGGTGGACTATAAAGTCTATCACTGGGTATGCAATAAATTATGCGCAAGGATGTGAGTGATGTAGATGGGATCTATCCCTTCCATATGACGGAAGCGATATCTGTGAGCCCCTTGATTAGTAGGACACAAGAAAGCATGACCATGCGTAAATGAATCAATATGAGATATTGAGTTCATTTGTTTGAGTGTTTCTACTTGGAGATCAAGAAACACAAAGATTGATAAGAGGATGGCACAGTCTATGCCTCATTGATCAATCTAGATATTAAAGATAGAGGGACCAAGTCATACAATATGATAGCCACGGAAAGGTTAGGTCGGATCACGACTTTCCCGTCACTTGGGTAGCAATGATGCCTTGCTAGATGCCACTTATTGTTTATGTATCACAAATGTTGATTTGGATACATTGCCAACGTTACGAGAGCCTATAGGGTCACACACAAAGAACAAGTAGATATGGAGATGGGTATTTTAGTTTGACTAAAATACAAAGGATATTAAGAATAGTGGGTAAATCCAAAGTTTTGGTGTCATCTTAGTGGTGATTGGCACTAGTGCTAGTGGGAGATTGTTAGTAATTAGCCTAAGAGTCAATCATGAGATGATTAGGCTTTTTGGATTAATCATTGAGTTAGACTCGAATGAACTCACTCATTGGATTAAGTGTAATCCGAATTAGACTCGTTGAGTTAGACTCAAGTGGATCCAATCGTAGGATTGAGTCGAATTGCATGAGAATCAATGGGTTAGACTCATTGGGTGAACTTGAGTTCACCAAGGAAGTTGAATAGTCAAAATTCAACCATTGGATTGAATGGTTGATTTTAAGCCATTAGATTAGAAGATGAAAGGGTGGAGACTCTTGGTATTCCATGGGATGATTATAAATATCATTTGGATGATATTTTTCATATGATTTTCATCAATTGAGAAGATGAAAGGGTGGAGACTCTTGGTATTCCATGGGATGGCTATAAATATCATTTGAATGATATTTTTCATATGATTTTCATCACTTGAGAAGGTGAAAGGTCTCCTTGATCTTCTTCTTCCTCCTTCCCTCTTCTTGGCCGAAACTCGTAGTTGAGGTTGCTAGCACAACCTTAGGTGTTTTGATCTCCATCTTGTTGAGTTTGTGAGACAAACGAAGGTAAGGCTTGTTCGTGTGGATACCGTAGAAGCGCGAACAATTGATCGTGCTGTGATCCGAGCTGTCGGGAGATCGTGAGCATACTTCAAAAGTATAACTCTATCATGTCTTTAGATCTAACTTAGTATAAGATTTTGTTTCTCTTCGCATGGATCTTCTAGAGGAAATAGGTTTTTTCCGCTGCGCGTTTACGTGTTTAGCAATCTATTACCTTACATAATATTATAGTAGCTATGATTTTATAACTGTTATAATAAATTTATTTTATTCAATAATATTTTTGTTATAGTAGTTAAGAATTATAGCTACTATAACTAGCTATTACAATATTATAATATAATTGACTAATGAGACTGAGTGACAGAAGATAATAATATTGAATAATATATTAGAAGATAATTATATTATTTTACAAAACGGGTTGATGGAGGAGTGAGACGTTCTTTTGATTAAACATCAAATAATATATTCTTTTGATGATTCTAATATAATGAAACGGCCTTTTGATTTTTATCATTGTTTTAACCATTTGGAGACTTTGAATTATCAAGTTCTTATTACATTTAGAGTAACTCCGACTGAATTTAACATGGATTCCTCGTACCTCTCCAATGTCGACAATGTAAAATACGAACTCGAGTCGACTAATCCACACGTGAGACACATCATCTTTGCGATAACTTCATCGATGTTTACTAGTGAGGACTTGAAATTATTATTCTCCGTATCGACAATAATTCAAACATGTACTGATGTACATATGACAAACTAATGAGGTGGATCTCGCCCGGTATGATCCAATTATTGATTTACATGGGGCCCAATCAATTGCCACCTCAATCTCATCAATTTCATGTCTACAAAACAAAATAAATAAGAGAGTGTGACAATTTGCCAATCATTTCCATGTGATCTATTATTCATTCAATTTAATAATTGGATGATAAAATAATATAATTTTATTGGTCAAAATCAAAAGGGTCCTCTAAATTATGTAAATCATCAAAATAACACCTCTTTTTAAATAAAATAAAATAGAAAGATGTCTCGCCATATGTTTTATATAAAAAATACTCATTATTTCAATACTAATAACTGCTACAAATGTAATAGTAAAAAAAATAATTATTTTATTTTAATTAAAATTATTTTAGAGTATTATTATAGTAAAATATTTTTTAATCAAAATTGATTAAACTTTATTAAAATTATTTTAAAATAATTTTAGTAAATAGATGCTATAATTAACTATAACATTGTACTATAATGTTGTATTAATTTTATTGTGTTGGGTGAAGTTTTCGTAATTTATTTTCCTTCTAATATTTGTATTAACATATTTTAGCATAAGCCACGTAATTATTTCAATACTATTAGAATAAGAGTATTTCTAGGATAAATGATATAATAGGGTGTTATTTTATTTTATTTTTTAAAAAAGAGTGTCTTTTATGATTTACATAAGCTAGAGATTTTTTTTTTACTTTTTTCTAATTTTATTTAAAATATATTAATTAGTTTAATAAGTTAATAACTACGAAATATTTGGGGGAAAATAAAATTTTGTTTTATTTTTTAAAAAACAATTAGAAGAACATTCAAAATTGCCATTGGATTCCAACTCTTGGCTTTAGTAGGCACTAAATGGACGGCTGTGATGGAGTGATCATCCATCATCATCAACTTTATTTCATCTTCCTTCTGCTTCCCTCTCACTTCCTCCTCGTCCCCTTCTCTTCTCTCTCCAATGGCGGACGCCGCGGGCGCCTCGAAAGAGGAGCTGGCTCCTGCTTCCTCGTCGCCGGAGGAAGAGGTGGAGGAAGAGGAGCTGATAGGAACCCTAAAGGAGTCGCTTTTGGAGCATCTTTCGCTTAATCTCCGCCGCCACGCCCCCAACAACACCTCCCAAGTCGCCATCGTCGGCTCCAATCTCTGCCCCATAGAGAGCCTTGATTACGAGTGATGGTCAAATCCCTTTTTGGCTAATCTGATCTTCTAGCAGCTTTGCTATTTTGATTTTGGGGGCGTTTTAGGTTAGTCGAGAACGAGCTCTTCAACCAGGACTGGAGGAGCCGAGGCCGGTCGGCTATACTTCGGTACGTCTTCCTCAAGTGGACCTTCTGCCTCTTCATCGGCCTCGTCTCCGGCGCTATTGGCTTCTTCAACAACCTCTCCGTGGAGAACGTCGCCGGCCTCAAGTTCGCCACCGTCTCCGACTTGATGCTCGCCGATAAGTAAGCCACCACCGTCTTAGATCGTCCCTTTTCTTCAAGCTAATTTGCTGACGGTGGTTGTCTCAAGGTATTGGACTGCGTTTGGGGTTTTTGCCGGTTCCAATCTGGCCCTGTTGATCTTTGCTACGGCGATTACGGCGTTTGTTTCGACTGCCGCCGGCGGTTCAGGAATTCCAGAGGTGAAAGCTTACTTGAATGGCGTCGATGCTCCTGATATCTTCTCACTGCGCACCCTTGCAGTAAAGGTGAGATTTTGTTGAACATGCTGACAATCTTCTTGTGGGAGATTCGATTTCTCTTCTCTTTTTCTTTGAATTGAAACTGTTATCAGTGATTTCCTCAAATTAGAAGCTCATTCTCCTGAAAAGTTAGCTTCATCCATGATCTGTGTAGATCATGTTCATATTAAAGTTAGCTAGATTTGCACTTCAATGAATTGAATTTGCTTAAGATGGATCCTTTCATCTATTATCGATGACGATGGAAGAGAGATCAAAGTTAGAGGAAACGGCAAGATGTTTTGATGCTAAAACTAGTGCTGCCTGAAACTTGGCTAGTTTATCAATGTTTATATCTAACCTCTTCAACTTTTATTGACTTTTAGCTCACTTTATTGAACTTCCATGTTCTAACATTCGTATCTTTTAACTCAAGTAACTATGATTGTTTCTCATGAGTTGAATTGTAGATTGTAGGTTTGATAGCAGCTGTTTCATCCTCTCTCCATGTGGGCAAGGCAGGCCCAATGGTTCACATTGGTGCGTGCATTGGCGCAATAGTTGGACAGGGTGGGTCGCGGAAGTATGGCATGACGTGGAGATGGCTACGCTACTTCAAAAATGATAGAGATCGGCGTGACCTTGTCACCTGCGGTGCGGCTGCTGGCATTGCTGCTGCTTTTCGTGCTCCAGTTGGTGGAGTTCTTTTCGCACTCGAGTCATTGTCATCATGGTAGTGCCACATGCTATATTAAGAATCACTAGTTAAAGCTTTTGAATGTCGATCACGATTAGGCATTCTTATCCTTTTTGGCCAATCAACAAGGTTTCATTCTCAGCAATAATGGAAAATTTATCTTGTTTGATCAAAATACCTTTTTGCTTTCGGGTAACAAAAGGAGGCCATTTTGATTACTTGCTGAGATGCTAATTTCTTTCGTCTTAATGGATGATAGTTTTCCAAGTCTCCTAATTCAGATGTTCATTTCATGTCACAGGTGGAGAGGTGCCTTAATCTGGAGAGCTTTCTTCGCAACTGCTGTAGTTGCGGTCACACTCCGTGCTCTGATGGATGTTTGTGAAAGTGGAAGATGTGGTTTATTTGGGAAGGGCGGGCTCATAATGTACAATGTTACTGCCGATAACATTACCTATCATCTAGCTGACTTACCCCCAGTGATCCTCCTCGGAGTGATTGGGGGGATATTGGGAAGTCTATACAACTTTCTTATGCTGAAGGTCCTTCAAATATTCACCCTAATCAACCAGTACGCACTACTTTCTGGTTTCCTTTTTATTTTCAAATGTTTAGGATAACAATTTTGCATCAGTTATTTACTTGCTTATGTTCTTGAAATCTTTTGTTTTACCAGGAAAGGGCCAGCCTATAAATTGCTTCTTGCAGCTACCGTATCGATATTTACTTCATGTTGTCTGTTCGGATTACCATGGTTAGCACCTTGTAGGCCTTGTGAAAAGGATGACTGTCGTGTTATAGGTCACTCCGGCGGTTATAATAACTTCCAGTGCCCTCCGAATCAGTACAACGATCTAGCCATCTTGTTCTTCAACACCAACGATAATACGATCAGAAAACTTTTCAGCAGTGGCACGAATGATGTTTTCCATAAGTCATCCATCATGGTGTCCTTTGTAGCCTCATATGTTCTTGGCATCGTAAGTTACGGTGTAGCTGCACCTTTTGGTCTTTTTGTGCCTATTTTCTTGACCGGTGCTGCCTACGGGCGGGTCACGGGAATGCTAATGGGCACGAACACGACTCTAGATCATGGTCTCTTTGCGGTCCTTGGTGCTGCTTCTTTTCTCGGTGGAACAATGAGGATGACTGTGTCGGTGTGCGTCATCATACTCGAGCTAACCAACAATCTCTTGTTGCTTCCCCTGGTTATGTTGGTGCTCTTGATATCCAAAACGGTTGCTGACTCTTTCAATCCCAACATCTACCATCTGATTCTGAAATTGAAGTGCCTTCCTTATCTGGAAGACCATGTCGAACCGTACATGAGGCAGCTTACGGTAAGCGATGTCGTTACAGGTCCTCTACGAATTTTTAACGGTGTTGAAAAGGTAAGCTACATAGTTCATATATTGAAGACTACCGGCCATCATGCATTCCCTGTGATAGATGAACCACCATTTTCTTCTCCTCCTGTGTTGTTTGGTCTGATCCTCCGCGCGCATCTGCTAAGTTTGTTGAGGAAGAAGCATTTTCTGCCGACATGTTCACTTGCTGGCTCTGATGCTTCGAAGAAATTTGTGGCCGATGACTTTGCAAAGCGTGGATCAGGGAAACATGATCACATTGAGGATATAGAGCTCACTGCCGAAGAGATGGAGATGTTCATCGATTTGCATCCATTTACAAACACTTCGCCTTACACAGTCATTGAGACAATGTCACTCGCAAAGGCTCTCATCCTATTCCGGGAAATCGGCTTGAGGCATCTGTTGGTTGTTCCCAAGTCCTCCAATGTAAGAAACTCAACCTCAAGTTATTCTTCTATCTTTTCGATACCTTGCTATTAGTTCATGAAATAACTTGTGTAACTTTGAATGCAGAGGGCGCCGGTGGTCGGTATATTGACGAGGCATGACTTTATGCCGGAGCACATCTTGGGTCTGCATCCATACCTGTCGGAAAGCAGATGGAAGAGATTGCGGTTTCAGAAATCGACTTTTACTAGATTTTACAGGGCTTGTTTGATGTGGGCGTGCTCTTAGCTTCTAAGATTTATGGAGGAAGTATTATTATTATTTATTGTTGTTGTTATTATTATTATTATTATTATTTTCTTTGTAATATTGAGAAGTAAAAAATCTGTATTTTTTTTTTTCTATTTTTCTTTGTGCAGAAGCTTGTAAGATATGTATCAAGTTTACTTTTGTTATGAAATTTGATTTACAGAAGCCTCTTTTAGGGTTTATCAGCCATTCCAAAGACTTTAGGTCTGTTTGACCTGAAAAATCATTTTGTACAGAGTGAAATTTATCTTTTCGTCGACCCTTTATAATCGAGGCATTATCGTTGATTGCTGTTGTTGGAGCAATCAAAGCAGGGTATCAAATGAGAAACTATCAGACAAGCATCCACAATTGTCACTCTAGTGTCATTGCTCAGTGTAGATATGTTATATTACTGGCTCCTACTATCGATTCTACGGATATGGGGGAGATATATATAAGTACATAGGCGTCAGATGTATGATGAGATAAATAGATCGTTAGTTCCTGAGAATTGATCCTTGGCCATTATGCCAGAGATATCATGCGCTCATCATATGTGCTACGCCCTGGGAGCTCTAGTGGCATTGCTCAAGCTTCTATTCAACAAGCATCCACCAATCCCACCCGATTATAATGGCAAAAGGTGACTACGTTCGCCCCAGCATCCCCGTTAATCCGCTCTAGGGCTAATAAGGAGGAGGTAAATCGAGGGTGGATACTAGCTTTTGGAATAGTAATTGACGTACAAGGAAGATATTTATCTTGACTATGCCCAATCACTCCCATTATGATGTGATGGTAGGGTGCATATGTACTTTTTTTGAATATTATGGTTTGATTTCTAACTACAGTACATTGTAAGATATTTTCTTCTAATAAATTGAAAATTTTGAGATGTTTGACTGATGGACCGTCCATTCGCTCATTTTTAGGATTAATAACGACTGAAGGATCGAATGTGCTAGTTAAAAAAACAAACAAACAAACATCAACTAATCAATAAGATGATGATAATTTGTCATCTGTCAATTAATCATCTATTGAACTACTTATAATATTTTTATGATGAATTTAATTATTTTAAAATGATTTTAACTAACTTGATAAAAAAAATTATAAAAAGATGTACATATATAGTTTTTTAATAAATTGAATTAATTTATTTTTATATATTGAATATTTGTATTAGCTATTCCATAGTTATTATATATTATAGTAATTATTGTTAGGACCATACGAGCCAGAAGAGGGGTGGATAACTTTAATCATTTCGTTTTGATCTTGTGCTTGTCGTTTGAATGCGTAATGGAAACTTTGATTCAAAACCGACTACATATGCACAATACTTGGATTTTACTTGATATCCGTCTTTTTGAAATGATTAATCTAAAGGTTCACTCCTAGCTCTCTACTTCCACTAAGAACTTTCTCCTTATCAAAAACCTTCCGAGCATAGAGAAACCTCTTACAACAAATTCACGACAATATAACAACTAAAGCGAATACAACTTACAAATGAAAGCAAAACAACGTTACAAGATGAGAACTTCGTTTTGATCGTTATTGATAGCTCCAAGGGCGTAGCCAGTACTGGGCTGCACTGGGCTGAAGCCCAGTGCAGCCCAGCAATTTTTAACACCCTAACTTCCTAATTCCTAATTTTTTTTTCACCGCCCAGTGTAGTGAACATCGAGCCCAGTGGTAACCTAGCGATTTTTTCTCCGCCCTCCTCCTCTAGCACGCCATTGCACATCGAGGCAGTGATCGTCGCCACCTTCAGTCCTTCAATCTTCAGCAGTCAGCACATCATCTCCTTCTTCAACCGCCGGTTCTCCTCGCTCAACCTCTTACAAATCTTCAACCGCCGATTCTCCTCGCTCAGCCTCTTGCTCTTGCAATACCTTTTCAAGCACTGCTAAGTGGTAATCTACTAATCTCCATCTACATCTTCTTCGTCTTCTTCGTCCTTCGTCAAAGACTCAAAATCCAACCTCTCCAGATCTCCAATGCTCTCCTGTTATAGAACAGCAATTTCCACTTTTTTTTTTTTATGATTTGTGAATTCTTTGGTTCCTTCGTCTTCCTTGCTAGTTGCTTCACCCTTATGGGAATTCCATGGCTCTTAGAATGTTTTGTGTGAGTTTAGTCTTGACGATTTGGGGATCGCCGTGTATGATAGATTTACCAGAATAACAGTAAAAATTGTTCTTCATAGAATCATAGTCGCTTTAATTTGCCCTAATTTTTTTTAGGAAAATTTTTTCCAACCTAGGTTAAATTTCTGAAAAATTTAAACATTCTGTCAATCTAAATGTGATACTCATTATTATTTGTGATTGTTGTGGTTGAAAAAAAAAATGAAAGGTCCTAAGTTTACTTCTAAATTCTCACATTTATTCCCTTTTTAAGTCCTTTATTTTTATTTTTGATTTCAGACATTTCAAGTTTTAGCATAGCACTGGATTTTACGGGTAGGCAGTGGACTTCTCTTTATCTTAAAGTGGCAAATCACAGCCTCACAGGTAATTTTAGAATTGTAGTTGTGATTTTATTTGAAATTATTTAAAATTTTAAATTATCTGAAAAATTATGATTCTAATACTAGGGAATGTTGTGATATTATAAATTGATTTATTATTGTGTTTGAGTTTATCATAAAATGAAAAATATGATTGAGTTTGTTATAATTGATTGGTAGTTGTTTTTTGTTTTTAAGTTATAAATAATTAATTTGTAGTTATTTTTTTCCTTAGGTTATAAATGGAACACCAACAACCTTCAAATAAAAAGGCAAAAACATTACCGACATTTTTGGGGAAAAGAGATGATCAGTCTAAATCTGATAATCAATTGCAACGTGATATACCTCTTAGACCAACAGTTGGATCCTCTACTTCCGATTTACAACCTCACTTTGTATCTAGGCCAACAGAACAAAGAGAAGAAGAATTTGATATTTCTTCTATTGAACGAGATCCGGGATTACAAAAATTGATTTGTGAATACTCTGTTAATGAGCGGGATGAGATTAGAAGAGCATATATCAAAGCAGGTCCTTATCAACCCAAACTTATTGAGTATCCAAGAACAAAAATTGGAAAGCAAAACCGTTGATTTCAATATGTTTGGTTCAAACAATTTCCTTGGCTGGAATATTCACCTTCAAAGGACAAAGCATATTATTTTCCATGCTTTCTTTTTGAGAATACAAGTAATCCAATGGCTCGTTCTGCACTTGTTTCTGAAGGGGTTAACAGTTGGAAGAGAGTTAATGATGGAGAAAAATGTGCATTTCTTATTCATGTTGGTTCATTGTCTTCATCACATAATAGATGTGTGAAATGTGTTCAGGATTTGATGAAACCAAAGCAAAATATTGACAAAGTGTTGAATGCTCAATCTACGGAAGAAATTATAAAGAATAGGTTGCACCTAAAGGCAACAATTGAAGGTTTATTATGGCTTGCAACTCAAGGATGTTCTTTTAGAGGTCATGATGAATCAGAGAGTTCCTTAAATCGTGGAAATTTTATTGAATTGTTGAAATTTCAAGCACATTTAAATGATGAAATTGCAAAAGTTGTGTTACATAATGCCCCGCAAAATGCTAAATACACCTCTCCGCAAATTCAAAAGGAAATATTGCATATTCTTGCTAATAAAGTGAGAACAATGATTCGAGATGAATTGGGAGATGCCAAGTTTTGTATTCTTATTGATGAAGATCAAGATGAATCTAAAAAAGAGCAAATGTCCCTTATTTTCAGATTTGTTAATAATTATGGATTTTTGGTGGAACGCTTCTTTGAGATTTTGAGTGTTGAGGACACAACATCAACAAACCTTAAGAAATCAATTTCTGACATCTTTGTTCAACACAATATTCAAATCCACAACATGAGAGGACAAGGGTATGATGGTGCAAGTAATATGTGTGGTGAATGGAATGGGCTTCAAGCATTATTTCTTAGAGACTGTCCATATGCCTGTTATGTACATTGTTTTGCTCATCGTTTACAGTTAACATTGGTTGCAGCTGCTAAGGATGTGCCTTCTATTTGGTAATTCTTTTCTTATTTGACTTCCATTGTAAACTTCGTCACCTCGTCTCCTAAACGTCTTAGTGATTTATAATCTGCTCAACAAGAAGAGATTGCATATATGTTGGCTATTGGTGAGTGTGAATCTGGTACAGGAACTAATCAAATTGGTACATTGTATAGATCTGGTGCTACTCGTTGGAGCTCTCATTATGATTCTGTTAGGAACTTGATAGACATGTATGCAGCAACTTGTAAGATCCTTGGAAATGTTAGTGAAAATGGGCCAAATGGTACAATACATGGGGAAGCTTGTGGTTTATGCAACATGATTATGAGTTTTGAATTTTTATTTGTGTTGTTTTTGATGGAAAAGATCTTAGAAACCACTGACATATTTTGTCAAGCTCTACAAAATAAATCACAAGACATTGTGAATGCTTTAAAATTTATCTCAACCACAAAAGTCATCCTTCTAAAATTTAGAGAAGATGGTTGGGATGATTTTTTTGTGAAAGTAAAGGTTTTTTGTGAAAGACATAATATTGAGATGTCTGGTATGAGCTGTGGTTATAAAGTTAATCGTTATTGTTAACAACGGGATCATGTTACAGTTGAGCATCATTATCACTATGATATTTTTAATGCTGCAATAGATTTTCAAGTGATGGAACTAAATTGTAGATTCAGTGAGGCAACAATGGAACTTCTTGCTCTTTGTTCAGCTTTGGATCCTACTGATTCATTTAAAAAATTTAATATGGGCGATATTTGCAAGCTTGCATTAAAATTTTATCCGGCTGATTTTACTCAACAAGAAATTCATGCTTTGAGAGTTGAATTGGAACACTATCAACTTGACATAGTTTGTGATCATGAGTTTCAACAATTTCTACTCTTTCTGCATTATATAGAGAAATGATTGTGACTAAAAAGGCTGAGAGTTATGTTATGATTCAGAGATTGATTCGACTTGTCTTGACTCTTCCTGTATCAACTGCAACTGCAGAGAGAGCCTTTTCATCCATGAAATTTCTCAAAACGGCACGTCGCAACAAGATGGATGATGATTTACTTTCTGATTGCATGATTCTCTACATAGAACGACAATTGTCTGAGAAAATAGACTTGGAATCAGTAATAGATGAGTTTTATACTCTAAAATCTCGTCGAGCACAGCTTAAGTAGATGAAGTATTTTGTATGAAATTTGAACTATGTAAAAGGATATTGGGATATAAATGTTATATGTTTGTTAAATATTTTTTATACATGTATGTTTTATTATGGTCGTAATTTAGCCCAGGACATTTGTGTTAGAGTGTATACTGAAAGCCTAAGCTTTTGTAAACATTTATTTTGAATAAAGAATCACATTTGGTCAAATTATCTACATTTGATTGTAGTTGTTCAATTAATTTATATTGTAGATAACATAGTATGTGGTGTCACATACAGAAGATGATGTTATCAGTACCTTATAAATTATAAACAGTAGCTCACAACCGAAATGGAAAGGAACAAATCATTGGAAGGTCGTAGTGTAATTAGGAATTAGTTTATCTTAACTATATAATTACACTAGTACACTTAGAGTGTATTGAGTAGGACCATTTGAGGTCGTTTCTTTTATACTGACTTTATAAAGAAACAAAGACCTCAGTTATTATGGAAGTGTGTGCTCTTAATCCTAATATAATAACAAGCACATATATTTGATATTTATTTATTTAATTTATCAATGGGTGAGATTTAGTTCGATAAATCAATAAGCCCGATAAGTTAGGAAATGATATCACTTATAGTGTGTGTTGTTGATTATAGAAGGAAACTGTGTCCTAGCAATCTAGGTTGATAATGTCCCCAAGATGAGCTCATAAGGATTGTCATGTTAAACCCTGCAGGTGGACTTAGTCCGACATGACGATAAGGTTGAATGGTACTATTCTTGGATTAAGATATTAATTAAATGAGTTGTCAGTAACTCACTTAATTAGTGGACATTCGACATCTTAAACACAGGGAGACTAACACACTCATAATAAGAAGGAGCCCAAAAATGTAATTTGGGATTGGTGCGGTAGTTCAATAATAGTTCTCTAGTGGAATGAATTATTATTGATAAAATTAAGTTGTGTGTTCGGGGCGAACACGGGATGCTTAATTTTATCGGGAGACCAAAACCAATTCCTCCTCTCGGTCCCTATCGTAGCCTCTTATTTATAGAGTACTATACCCACCTATACCCACCTTCATACCCATGATAAAGGGGTCGGCCAAGCTAGCTTGTGGTTCAAGCTAGGGCCGGCCAAGCCTTAATTCATGGGTGGCCGGCCCTAGCTTGAACCCAAGCTTAGGTGGCCGGCCCCCATTAAATTAAAAAGAATTTTAATTTTTAATTTTTATTATGTGGACAATATAATTTATTAAAGAGAATTAAAATTAAAATATCTCTCTTAAAAGGATCTACAAAAGATTAAAGAAAGAGATTAGATCTCTTTCCTTATTTGTAGATTGGAAAGATATTTTATTTTTTCTCTTTGAAAATTATTTACATGTTGAAAAATTAAAATTATAGAAATTTCTTTTTATCAACCATGAAGGGATTTTAAAGGGAAATTTTATTTTTTAAATTTCCAAAGACAAATAAGGAAGTTTTAATTGTTGATTTAAATTTATCTTATTTGCTCTACATGAGGTGGCCGGCCACATACAATTAATTAGGAAATTTTATTTAATTTTTCTTAATTAATTATTGTCAAGGAAAGTTAAGGAAATTTTATTATAAATAAATTTCCTTATTTGCCAAAGCCAAGGAATATAAAAGAAGGGGTTGGGGTGCCTTCATGGGTTACAACTTCTATTGTTTTCTCCCTCTTTTCCTTGGTGTTATGGCCCGCCATCCTCCCTCCCTCTCTTCCTCTTTGTGGTGGCCGAAATCTATCTCTTGCTTGGAGCTCTTGTCGTGGCCGGATACTACTTGGAGAAGAAGAAGAAGGAGGAGAGAAAGTTTGCATCCCTTGGAGCTTGGTTGGTGTTATTCTTCATCCTTGGTGAAGCTTTTGTTTTGGCCGAACCTAGCAAGGAGGAGAAGAAGGTGTGTTGGTGATTTCTCATCTCGGAAGATCGTTGCCCACACAACGTCCGAGGTTAGAAGAGGAATACGGTAGAAGATCAAGAGGTCTTTCTAAAAGGTATAACTAGTAATTTTTCCTTTCCGCATCATACTAGTTATTTTTGGAAATAAATACCAAATACAAGAGGCTTACGATTCTAGTATTTCGAATATGTTTGTCGATGTTGTGCTCTTTTGTTTTTTCTTTTCCTTGTGATTTGATTGTTCTTTTCGGTTAACCTAAAGTTATTTTAGGAAATTAAATATTAGCTTTCCTTAAAAGGTTTTGTCTAGTCGGTGGTGGTTGCTCCCATATCCAAGAAGGTCATGTGCCTCGCCACGTCAGTACCGGGAACCAATTTTGGAAATTAATATTTAATGGAATTAATAACTTAGGTGATTTGGATCAAACGTGTAAAGTTCCGCAGGAGATCCAAGTCAAAACCTAAAAGAATAAATAGATTAAGTTTTGGATCGAACGTGTTAAGTTCCGCAGGCGATCCAAAATTTAATTTAAAAGAACACATGGTAGCTAGGAAAAGGTTCAGACCGTTGTACAAAATTTTTGTACAATGGAACCTCTAGGTTTTCCGAGTAGCAACCAACAATTTGAAGACTCTGGCTACGCCATTGGATAGCTCTAGAATGTCTCTTGTTGGTTTGGAAATGTAATAGCACTTCTCCCTCAAACCTCCAAGAACTAGCACCTTCAAACTTCTTTGAAACTACTTTTTTAAAGGATACTGCTCGGGCTGATTTCTGTCTATTAGTCGACTGAAGTTGATTGATTTTACCAATCACTCGACTAATCTGATGAATCCAATCATTGAAATTTACAAAATGTCTCTTTTTTGATATATTTGACCATATCAATCGACTGATTTTCCAAACTAGTCAAGTTGATTTGCTTTTGAAATAAATCAATTCGTCTGATTTTCCTAATCAGATGGATCGATTTGCTTTTACTTGTTTTTAGAACAAATCGATTTGACTGATTTCTGAATCAATCGACTAAACTGCTTCTGGATTGAATCAATTTAACTGACTTTCCCAATCAATTGAATTGATTTGCTTCTAAATCAAATCAATTCAACTAATTTTTCCAACCAGTTGGATTGATTTATTTCTGGATTATTACCACCCTTTATCCGATCCAACAATCAATTCGGGCTTCTATCTCTTACCAAGAATCTAGTCATTGATCTTTTTGGACTTTTCTTATCTTATATCCAACCTTACGATCTTCGAGGACTTTCTCTTGCTAGTATCCAGTTGACTTTAACTACCAAGACTTCCTTTACTCAACATCCAGTCCATTATGATCTATCGAGACTTCTGTCATCATCAAGTGTTTGGTCTTCTATGACCCATTTAGACTTTCTATCTCATGTCAAATATCCGATTAATAAGGCTTCTCACTTTTTTTCGCTTTTTCAAAACTCGAGAGATAATACAGTAGAAAAGAAAACTCAAAAAGAAATACAGTTTACTTTCTTAGCTACAACATTTGCATTCTTCATTTCATGATTAACAATCTCATCAAGTACGAGTTCTTTAGGATGCTCTAAGACAGATTAATTCTACAAAGATTCAAGAAATTCTGCACATCGATATCATATCCACATTAGCATCATTTAATCTTCCTCCAATAATCATTCTATCTAAAAATAAATTCCCATGAAACTTCATGAAAAACAAGACTTCTGAGAATTAATAGGAATGGACAAGAAAATTAATGAAAAATCAAAATACTGAAAAGCACCAGATTACATACAAAGGGTGCTTGGTTGGATGACATGAAAGTTGGAAATAGAAAAGGAATAGAAAATTAGTTCTTGGTTTGGAGAATTGACGGTGGATCATATTGTTGAATAAGTGAATGGAGGAGAAATAAAATAGTAAAGAGATTTTATTGTGAATGAGACTTTAGTTTTACATTGAAAGTTTCAAGATAATTTTGTTGGTTTATATTAATTCATATATATTGAGGTTGTGAACAAATATATGGGGAGAGACTCTCTCTCACGCGTGGGTGCGTAAGTCTGGGGGGGGCTGGATTTGCACTAAACCAAGTTGACTTGTCTGCGAACACGACCTGCGCATACGAATACCGGACCGATCGAGACAAAATTTACCCCAAGTGAAATAACCAACATTCCACCAGTACTTGGTCGGATTCACGGTCGATCGGGCTATCCGCCCAATTGACCTTTCTGATCTGCTATGTCCACTCGTGTTGCTCGGCCGATCTCATTCTCATTTTTATTATCTAAACAAAAAAAATTGTTGTACAGCAAAAAAATAAAGATGATATCGGTACGATTACAAGATCTATATTTGGGAATTTTGATGAGGCGGGACAGCGGGACAGAAATTTGCCCTAATTTGGTGTCAACTTTTTTATTTTAAAAAACGCATTATTTTGACCGGAAAATAGGTGTGATCACAAATTTTAAATTTGTTTCTAACTTTATATATTCTATCTCAAATTTTTTAAAAAAATTCTATCTAACTAAAATAAAAATATTTATAATATTGATTATAAATAATATAAACATAATATATATATATATATATATATATAACAAAATATTAAACTATAAAATCATAATATTTACGTTAAGAAAAAAAATTTAAAGTATAATTCCATAATGAAATAAAAGTTTTATTAAAATATATTTTTTTATAAAAAAATAAATACATAATGTGTGAAATTGTAAAATTATAACTTAGCCAAATCTTGCAAAGCTTTTATTTCTGGTTATCTTTTAGCGATGTGTCAACTCTTTTGCGTCCGAAAATGATCCAACGGATTATCTTTTAACGGCATATTCACTTTGTTGCATTGCCAAAAGATCCAAAATAATGGTGGGAAAGTTTACCACCATGGTTCAATCTTTTAGCGGCGCGGAGCATGTTAAACAATGCCAAAAGGTTACATTTAGTGACGTGTGTCACCTTACATAGTTATGGAAATATATTCCGTCTCTATATAGCGATGGAATGTAAATTTCATCGGTAAAACTATCTCCTACACAATATATTTTAACTACCGTATTTTTATCATAATTTCCTCACTAAACCAATATAGTGATGGAATTATGATGAAAATTTTGCTCGATAATAAGGGATTTTTTTAGTATACACATTGCGTAATGTTATGATTCTTGTAGTGAATTATGAACTACATATTGGAGTAAATGTGGTGGTCTAATATCCTTGGTCCCCTGACTAGATATTGATAGATAAATTATGGGGGGTATTTTTCCTAACACAACAGTCCTTTACATGGGGAGATTAAGCATCCAATGAGACATTTTACACCTGATGAAAATTGATCTCAAGATCTCTTGGAACAATCACTCATGCATGCAGGTACCAACTATTCCAACTTGATGCGGGCAAAATAACAATTATCCTACTTGCTAACGAGTGAGATCACATACTTCAATTTCAATATGGTAAAAAAAAATCTTTCATATTTTTTTTTTTTTTTTGGAAGAAATCAAAATTAAGGTTGATATAGATAAAATAAGACTCATAAATTACAGAAATATTAAAATTATTCTAAATAATATAAAAATAGAAATACTAAAAATAGTAATAAAATTTTTAAAATTTCGATTGAGGATCTAAATAGTAAAATTTGGATAAAAAATTAATAGTTATATCTTCTCTCATAATAAATATAAATTTTTAAATTGTCAACAGAGTCCAAAGTTAAAGGTTATTACGTCTCTTTAAATTTTAAATTGAACTTGCATCACAACCCGTGGGGGTAAATTATCATATATATATATATATATATATATATATATATATATAAATGATATGTTACGGACAAAGTCGAACGGACCGCTGCGGATATGCCTTCCTGATCGGTCACCAGACCGATCAGAGAATCGATCATTTTCTGATCGGTCTACAGACCGATCAGGAAGTTCCCTGATCGGACTGGTGGCCGATCAGGAAGGCAAGTCCGCAGCGATTCGCACGGCTTTGTCCGCGGCATATCATTTATATATATATATATATGATTGATATGCTGCGCGCCTGCACAGTGCGCGACTGTGCGCGCGCAGCATATCAATCCGCGTTTTTTTATTTTTTTTATTAGTTTTTAAATTAAAAAATAATTAAAAATTTTCACATTTCCTTATATAAATTTCTAATACCTTAATATATCCCCTTAATATATTACAATACTCAATAAATACTTAAATTAATTTTATTTTAATTTTTTTTTAAAACCAAACACTATAATCTAATTGGGAAGTCTAAACTCCAGAGGTAAAATCTAAAAAAAAAATAACTTTAACACTATAACCAAAACCTGAACCCTAGAAATAAACTCTTAAAAAATATATTTTTTTTAATTCATAAATTAAAAAAAAAAAAAAAACAGTTATTATCCTGCGCGGCGCGCACAGTCGCGCACTGTAACGTCGCGCAGGATAACAAATCCTTTTATATATATATATATATATATATATATATATATATATATATATATATATATATATATATATATATTTTGCTGACCAAGTGATCCAAATGATGATTATAGATTTTTAAAAAAACATGATAAGTGGTCTTTTATTTTATTTTATTTTCTTGAAAAGAACATTCGAAAATGACTCGTCAATCTCAGCACATGCTTCAATGGCGGTTGTCTACTTTAATATATAATTAATATTCAGGTGGTGGGTGGCTAAACGGTGGAAGTGTAGCCCGGCGGCGGAGCTTTGCCTCAGGTGATCAGCGGGAGCTGGAGGGCGAGGTGGACGTTGACGACGTTGAGGAGCTTGAGCTGGACGGTGGTGCAGAGGCAGACGGTGGCCTCCTGCACCTCCACTAGCCCCTGCAGCATCTTGCAGCACTGGTTGGCCACCGGATAGCCGACCTCGATGTTGACTCGGCCGCCGAATAACTCCACCATCGCCCAGGCCTTGAGGCTGTCCGCAGTGCAGCTCGCCGGAGGAGAATTAATCACTGGAGGCGGCATCGTGGACAGCGTGCTTCCGCCCAGCCAAGATCCGCTAGATCATAACTATAAACTATTGGTCTACTCGTGAATCAGGAGTTGTTAATAGATGAGATCTTCTGACCCTATCTGTATAATAAGCGGGGTTCATTAGATCCCATTTATAAATGAAGTGATTCATTCAACCGTAGAGAATCTGACCTCACTTCTGTCTACCAAAACATCTAGAATTATATTCGAAATAATATAATATAAAATGCATATATATATATATATATATATATATATATAAATTTAAATGATTTTAAAGGGATAAAAATTTTTTTTAACGAATTGCATGCACGCATACAAATAGGAAACTTATTGAATGATTTCCATATAAAAAGGTCTAGATTTTGGGCAACGGGAGATTGGAAAGGTTGTGTTGTCCAGACACATGCAGTGAGCTCATGGCGTGTGGCCTGTGGGGGCCTCGAGGTTTCTCCACTCGAGCCCCGCTTTTGGAGCCGGAGGAAGAGGAGCAGACAGATAGCTAGGAACCCTAAAGGAGCGGCTTTTGGAACACCTTTCGGTTAATGTCCGCAGCCTCGCCCGCCCCCACCGACACCTCCCAAGTCGTACGTCATCGTCGGCTCCAACCGATGCCCCCATAGAGAGCCTCGATTACGAGTGATTATTCATTCTGTTCCCTTATGACTAATCTAATAAATCTTTTAGCGTGCAAAGATGAGATCCTAGCCTTAGGATTGACTCAGTTGGTAAATATATGAAATATATGAGATCATGATTGTTGATCCTGTCCGAATGCTGAACCAACGGACGTTAGGCACGGGGCGTTCTCCGGCTGTCGACGTGGATCTTCGACTGGTAACACACAGCTCCGGCGAACCTGCACAGAAGTCGGGCCGGGAAGGGGTTTCCGACGGCGACCCTCCGACGCTCAAGTCAGGCGAAGCTCAAGAGAGAAAAAGTGGCTCCAGAACTCATAGAAAGCGTACCTCCGGCGAAGAATGAGGGCCTTTATATAGGGCAGCGAAGAAGTGAGTGTACACCTACCGAGGTGTACACGTGTCCATGGCTCATACCCCAGTAAGGGCTTGTCAGTGAGCTTCCCTAACCCATACTGCTACAGTCTCAGCATGTCCTCGATGGGACAGCGGAATCCCCTGTCACAAGATTTGGAGCATGACCTACACGTGAAACATACCTGCTGTCAGAAAAAGACCTCCTTTGTCCTTTTCCCCTTTGCTCCAGCTCTAGGGTCCGGGCGGACAGCTCCCTCAACATCCGGCCGGACATATGCGGTGGTTTACTTGGGGAGGTCCCCCCACCATGTGCTTTATGGAGACTATTAGCAGTGTTACCTTACGGCTTTGGCCGAGCATACAATCTGCTCGGCCATGCGACCTTTTCCAATGAGCGTCGGAACCCTAATTTCGATAGGGCGCCTTTAACCATCAGCCGAACATCTTCCGGTCGGCCAGCCGATCGGACCCATCCCTCCTGACGTTCACTCCCCGAGCGGCCGGTCGGCCGTCCGGTCGGGCCCGGCCCTTTCCGGATGGACAACTGCCGCTTTGACTTCCACGTGGCGTTGACTCCACAGGGTTGGGTCCCCTGTTCTCACTACCGGATCAATTGTAATAGTCACGAGGTTGAAACTCGGTGTTGAAACTTGACAAAGGATTTCATCACCTCTATGGGTCTCCGTCCATACACTTGTCAATTTGGATGCCTACTACACTCTCTCTCAATAGTGTGAGACACTCATGATGAGGCTAACGTGATAGTACCATGTTTTTCTGATAACTAAGGGCAAATTCCAAATTTTAGATTTGGAGAGGGGGTTTATAATAAATGACAAAAATAATTATTATATATTGTATTCAAATATCGTTCGAATGGGGTGGCAGGAGAGGAGGCAGAAGGTGTTGACGAGCAAGCACACTCAATCGATGATGGAGTCGGGGAGGTATCAACCGTCACAGGCATATAACTCAATGGACACGATCGACGGTGAATTTACACATGGATTGGGGGCAAAACACAAAGTGACTTGTTTTTTTTTATTTGGAGATAGATGGATAGAATGATGGATGATTGATGTAATATTTTTTACATATAGTACTTGGTTTTTTTTTTTTTTTGATTTTTGCTATAATAGGATAAGGGGTCAATTTCTGACGGCGCACATGCTCTCGAAGAAAAAAACTCCTCCCGCTCTCTAACTATTTGATGGTTAGCTATAAATTAATCTCATGATTTATCTCCATTCAAATAACTTGGGAACAAACTGTGGTGGACATTGGGATAAGCCTAATAATCTTTTACTACAATGTTACAATTGGTCTTGGTAAATAAACAATGACAACATCACATCACATGATCATCTAACCCAACTTTTTTTTCTCTCTCTACACATTCTAATGCCCACTATTAGCCAACGTTGTCCCGATCGACTAACACAATTAATATTTGCATATAGTATTATAGTAATAAGTCACAGGGTCGATTCCCAATATGTACGCAATATCTTATTGGTTATCTAATCCTCATGTAAAGGATCGTTATACTAGATAAAATCTTCCCTCCCTTAAAAATCACAAAAGACAATTCTCAAAAGCTCCCGATATAAAAATTATCACTTTTTACTGTAATGGCCAACCTTAACACAAACGAATTTACAAGTATAATGGGAGGGTTGCTTTTTGGAGGCGTTTTAAATTAGTCGAGAATATAGATGGAGGTTATGTAGACCCAATGCAGGTCGTTGGCTAGACAAAATTAAAGAGATCGACCTTGTGCATATATTAGGCAACAGCTAAAATTGGTTCAAAGTAATTTCCAATTGTGAGACCCAATAGTTCGACTAATGTTTGTGCTGGCAAAAGGTGAATTGATCGTAGCTCCCATTTTCCAACCGCACCAATCTTGACGACTCCATGACACACATCATTGCACATCGGCGACCAATAAGATATCATCTTCGTAATTTTCTTGATGAAAAAAAGAAAAGAAAGAGAAACGAATGTATATTGACTCCACGATGAACTCTTCAGGATTGTTGCGGCAATGGGGAAGTGACATCAACACCGTGGATCTGTCACGTGATAGCTCTAATGTTATGTTTATCTGTGCGGCCAGATTAAAGTTTTGCGTGCAAAAAAAACTTTCCTCTGTTTATTTCGTGATGAAGGATGAATTATTAATCTTTTCTCTATTTACTTATTATGAAATAATAGACGGATGAATTCATACTGATTAGCAGTTTCATCTTTTTACATTTTTATATTAAATAACTTTAACTTGGATAAGTTCCTCAAAATCTTATAGGCATCCACGATGAATGCTCACAATGTATTTCGAGGAAATACATTTAGAGCATACCTTATAAGATCTCGGTTCTCCATCTGGTGGCCGATTGTATGAAGTCTGTTGAGGATGTCTTTTATCCTCACATGTACTTGACTAGCAGTCTCACCTTCTTGCATTTTTATATTAAATAATTTATTTAAAAATAGATCTCTTTTAATTACCTTTGTGTCATTGGTTCCCTCGTGTAGTTCTATGAGCTTATTCCATAGCTCTTTGGCATTTTCATGTGGCGCGACGCGGTTCAGTTCCTTCTTTGTTAATCCACACTTTATTGTGTTGAGGGCCTTGAATTTAATCTGAGCTTTCTTTTTCTTTTTCATGTTCGGATTCCAATTTTCTAAGTCCATTGGAATTCTGGTGTTGTGGTTGAATGGCGCGACGCTGAACGACTGGTCATAATCGGTCTTCAGATGCACTTCCATTCGCCTCTTCTAATAGGAGAAGTCATCTCCATTGAAGAGAGGGGGATGAGCAGTACCGTATCCCTCAAGTTGGGCCATTTAGCACTGTAGATAGAAAACTAAAGAAAAGTACCAAGACTTGTTCTTGGATTAGCAGAGTCAAGAAGAAGAATAAGAAATTTTGAAGAACTCGAGTAGTGTTACACCAACTTCGAGTTAAATACCGAACGAGGAATCATTATTTGAAAGGTAACCAATTCAAAATGAATACGAAAAAGCTAAAATTCGACAAGGAAATAAAATAATTTCCCCTTACTTGATTGGTGTTTGCACCAATTCAGAGCAGAACCTACTCTGATACCACTTATTGGATCGAGTCGCACGTGAGAAGGGGAGGGGGGGGGGAGTGAATCACATGGTTTTGAAAACTTATTCTTTTTGAATTTTAAAAGAAAAGTACACAGCAGAAAACTAAGAAGAAAGAGAACACAAGAAAACACGGTCGATTTTACTTGGTTCGGAGCCTTCGGCGACTCCTACTCCAAAACCCAGGTCCCGCGGACCTATTGATGGGTAATCCACTAAAATACCTCTTCTGGTACCTTTAAAAGAAGGAATTGAGTACAATAAAAGTTAGAACAAGTGCAACACCCTGCACTTGTTCTTTTGCAGTTCTTAATTACAAGGAAATAACTTTGTTACTGACACGCAGGGATTGAAGTGAGAGCACTCATATGTTGGTGTCGGTCTGCTGGCCGTGATTGGAAGTTCTCTGAGCAATCGTCGGGCACAACAAGTTCATAGTAGAGTCACAGTAGTAAGTTGGAGCAGTAGGAACCTCAAACGGATGCGCAGTTGCTCGTATAGTAGTTATCTCGAGAAGCTTGGTCGAGACTGCCTTATAAAGGGCATGGAAGGTGCTTTCCATGAGCATTGAAGGCACCTTCAATGTGGTAAAGCTGATCCTGATTTCGATGTGCCTTATCTGTGATGGAGTCCAAAATTTATCCCTTGGAAGGCACCTTCAAGCCATTAAAGGCGCCTTCCATAAAGAGTGCGAAGGTGCCTTCCAATGCTTAAAGGTGCTTTCGGGTACTGTTCATCCGAAGGCTTTTTGCTCCTTTTTCCCTACAAGTTGTGTTAGTCCAAAATTAAAACATTTAACCTACAAAACAAAGTTAGCACAGTGAAAAATAAGAAGTAGTAATTAGCTTCTGTCCTCCTAGGATCAGGAACTAGTCAAAGTCTTAGATTAGGGATCCAAAATAGACATAACCTGGACCGATGCCTACTGTCCCTCAACCGGGATGCGTCCTCACAGAGTCACTTTCCTCCAGTGTCTTATCTTTACTTACCAACTTGCAGTTGGTTGACTAGCCTCTTGACCCACCAGGTCTTCATGCCAACTATCCGATCCGTAGACCCAATTGGACTTTTGACTGTTGTCCGATCCCGCGGATCCAACCAGACTTCCTGTCATACATCTAGTCGGCTCGTTGACCTATTTGGACTTCGTACCAACTATCCAATCCTGCGGACCTAGCTAGATTTCAGCCTGGTGTCCGGCCCTTCGGACTTATCAATTCCTCCGCACCCGATAAAGGAATTAAATTATAAAACACCTAACTTAACTCTCTTGTCATTCATCAAAACTTGAGTTAGACCGTTAGTGTAATATGCACTAGTATATTGTTGTATTTGATATGCATTGTGAGTGTGTAGGATACATGCACAACAAGGAGAGTCCAAGTGCGATCTTGGCAAAGGAGAAAAGTCTAAGGGTGAGTCTTGGCGGTGTAAGTCCAAGTATGTAGTCTTGGCAATGTAAGTCCAATTGTGACTTGGCAATGGATGAAGTCCCGGAGGCACGATCTCTTGGTAAAGGAAGACCTAACAACAATGACAAAACCGATGGAAACTCCAAAAGGCAAAGCGTGAAGGATGGGAAGACATCGGAGAGACGCGAGACTGATGAAGGAGGTTAAAAGGCTAGGTCTAGGTTGTGCGGGCAAGGATGAGTGCATGAGATACTATACTTAGGGTAAAATTCCAGGTTATTGTAGCATTACTGTAGTGAAATTGTAGCGTACTGCAGCGATACTGTAGTGTTACTATAGTGTTGCTATAGCAGTCAACTGGTATTTTTTTTAGTCGACTGGTAGCTGACTGTTCGCTTGTAACGGTCGAATTTCACTTAGGACCAATCAAGTGGTGGTTGTATCAATCGACTGGTGGTAGGAAAATAGCTTAGTGTTTTTCTCCCGAGCTCTATTTAATATAGCTCGGGGTGCTTGAGCATTGTTGACGAAATTAATGGTGGTTAACCCTAATTAGAGTCTCCAAGTGCTCAAGTAATCTAGTGTAGTCTTGTGCGAGTTGTGGTGAGATTTCTCCATCCACAAGGAGCTACACGAGCTAGCAGGAAGTTCTCCAGGGAATCATCCACCGATGAATCGAGATCGTCCACCTTACGAACAACCATAGAATAGGAGCTTTATCTCCGAGCCATGTTAAATCAATGTGTTAGGTTGCTTTCTCTTATTAGTATTTATTTTTGTATTTCGCTGTACGTACTAACGAGTGTAGGAAGCGATGTTTTGGGTGAGACGCTATTCACCCTCCCCCCCTACCAGACATCAAGGTCCCAACAAGTGGTATCAAAGCTTGGTCGCTCTTTGTTGGACTAATGGCCAAAGGAGCAATCCCTAGAGAAGAAGATGGAGTCAAAGAAACCTCTCAGATAGAACATCGGGATCCCACCTCCATATGAGCGCGAAGACTTCGACTATTGGAAGTCGCGCTTAGAGACATGGTTCCAAATGGATTGAAACCATTGGATGGCATTGGAGGAGTCATTCAAAACTCCAACCGACAAGAAGGGAAACACCTTCGACCTCAATATTGGACTGAGAAGCAAAGGGAGCAATCGAAGGCGGACAAGGAGGTAACTAGAATTTTAATTAATTTATTACCTCCTAATGTGGTATTGAATATATATGAGTACAAGAGCACTCATGAGCTTTGGAGCAAGGTGATTGTGCTCCATGAAGATACTACACAACTCCAAGGAGTGGAGGAACCCAAAGAGAAGGGTTCATTGGTCCAATGGAAGGACCAATCAGATGTTGACACGTGCTCAACATTCGAGGAGGAGAAGGAAGATGAGGAGGTATCATCCACATCTTCACGGGAGGAAGAAGTGGAGCCGCCCACATCTTCAAGTGAAAAGGAAGAAGAGCAATACAAGGAAGAGGAGATCTTGGAAGCTCAATCCTCCACCTCAACTACCAAGAAGAGCACAAAGTACCACATCAAATGCTTTGAGTGCGGTAAGATGGTTCACTACAAGAGTAGGTGCCCTTCTCTCAAAAAGGTAAAGGAGGTAATCCCTAAACCTAGTAAAATTGTTTTAAGAACTAACGCGGATTGTAGGGATGGAGTCAAGGAGAAGAAGCACATTAGGTGTTTCACATATGGTGAGTAGAGACACTACCACACGAAGTGCCCAAGGAGAGGAGAGCTCAAAAAATTGGCTCACTTGAAGAAATTAAAAAGAAGAGAAGCTCAAGTCAAGTAGGAGTTTCAAAGATAAAAGGGAAGGTAATTCCTATTTTGAAGTTTAATCCAAGTTCAAATTCTTTCATGCTTGTTAGGAATATTGAAAATTATGCACCCATGCATAATTATGGATTTAGGTACAATGATAAGAATAGGGTTGACACCATAGATAACTCTAGGAAATCATGTAAGGTTAGGCCTAACAAGAAACAACCTACCTTGCCTAAGGAGAGGAAGGTGGTTGAAAACTTAGATATTAATCCCAAGAAGGGGAAACATATGCCTAGGAAGGTGGGTAGGTCTAGGAATGTTCAAGGTGAACAAGTTGACTCTTGGGTTAGAACCCTAGAGTTGAAAAATCAAACCTTGAAGTCAAGACTTGAGGAAATGGAGAAAGTCCTAGATAGGTTCATTATTGGACCTAAAAGACTTGACATGCGTTTGAGTGGTCAAACACCCAAAAATGTTAAATTGGGTCCCTCCAAGGCCAAGAGGAGGTCAAGTGCTAGGGTGCCACATGACAATGGCAAGGGAGGAGTGACCAAGGGCAAATGAGAATAATCCAAGGTCCATGATAAGAAATATGTAAGGGTCGCATATGATTATAGAAAGGATGAGGTGCCCAAGGCTAAGAAGAAGAAGTCTACTAAGGTACACCATATGGGTGTAGCCATGATAGATGAGGCATCTAGGGAAGTGATTAAGGTTAAGATTCCTAAAATTAGGAAGAGCCTCTAGGACCCATGGTAGATGAGTTATCGAATGTTCCAAGTGGTTAGGAGACGGACTTAAGTCTCTAACCTAGTGGGTTGACACAATTGGGATGATATCATGCATGAAAATATGGCATTGGGGTCATATTGTATGAAAATTAGTTTTTGATGTATAGATGTCATATAAACTAATGCTAGGGATACATTATGGTTTAGTATGAGTAGATACATCAAGAGGAAGCTAAAACTAGGATTTTAGGTCAAGGTTCAATTGAATCATTTAGTTAGTTTTATATTTTATGTCAATCTTGGGACCTATGATAAATATACTTTTCATATATTTTTCCAAGTAGACATTAGTAAAATATACCTCTCCATAAAATTTGAGAATTTTTGGAGGTCTATAGAGTTTTTGGTGTATTTTTGAAGTTAGGTAAAAAATGATATTTTTGGCTGAAATAGTCAGTCGACTGGTAACACTGTTCACGAGCACAGAATGTCTCTGTGAGCTCATTTTAAAGAGGGCAACCGACTGGGGTTAATGGCAGTCGACTAATATAGTCTGAAAATATTTTTTAGCATTAGAAAATGACCAAAAGACTGGTGAACATGTATGTAATCTTATGGGGGATTAATACATGATATTTATGGTCATTAGAGGTTAAAGAGTCCAATAATTGGGATATTATTGGAGCTCTTTTTGATGTATGGTAAAGGGGGAGAAGTGTTGGATTTAAGTGGGAAATCTACACACCTTTGCAAGAAAACCTAGCTCAAGGGGGAGGTTAGGTGAAGGAGGATCAATTGCTCACTTGTTGGCAAAGGGGGAGAAGTTTAACTTTACGATAAATCCTAGCTAAAAGGGGAGTTTAGGTGAAGGGGGAGCCTAGTGTTAAGTTCCATGATTTATGCATTGTTGGATGCTACTCGGAAAACCTAATGGTTCCATTGTACAAAAATTTTGTACAAAGGTCTGAACCTTTTCCTAGCTACCATGTGTTCTTTTAAATTAAACTCGGATCGCCTGCGAAACTTAACACGTTTGATCCTAAGTTTAATTTATTTGTTCTTTTAGGTTTAGACTTGGATCTCCTGCGGAACTTAACACGTTCGATCCAAATCACCTAGGTTATTAATTCCATTAAATATTAATTTCCAAAAATTGGCTTCCAGGACTGCATGGCGAGGCACATGACCTTCTTGGATATGGGAACAACCACCACCGTCTAGACAAAGCCTTTTAAGGAAAGCTAATATTTAATTTCCTTAAATAACTTTAGGTCAACCAAAAAGAACAATCAAATCACAAGGAAAAGAAAAAAATAAAAGAACACAACATCGAAAACTAATTCGAAATACTAGAATCACATGCCTCTTATATTTGATATTTTTACAAAGAAATAAAACTAGTATGATGCGAAAATTAAATACTAATATACCTTTTCTTTTGCAAACAAAAACCTCTATGTCTTCTACCGTATTCCTCTTCTAACCTCGGACGTTGTGTGAGCAACGATCTTCAGAGATGAGGAACCACCAAAGCACCTTCTTCTCCTCCTTGCAAGGTTCGACCAAAACAAGAGCACCTCCAAGGATGAAGAGAAAACACCACCAATGCTCCAAGGGATGCAAGCTTTCTCTCCTTCTTCTCTAAGCTAAAATCCGACCACCACTTGATCTCCAAGAGAGAAGAGAGTTCCGACCACAAGGATGGAGAGAAGAGAAAAGGGAAGAGCCAGCCACACCAAGGAAGAAAAGAGAGAGAAAATAATAGAGGTTGTTCACCTTGAAGGCACCCAAAAACCCCCTCTTTTATAATCCTTTAGCCTTGGTAAATAAGGAAAATTTAATAAAAAAATTCCTTAACTCTATTGCCATTGAAAAGGAAAATTTTAATTAATTAAAATTAAAATCCTTTTCTTAGTGTATATGGCCGGCCACCTCATGAAGAGCAAACAAGGCAATTTTCAATCAACAATTAAAATTCCTTATTTGTCTTCTGAAATTTTTAAAAAATAAAATTTCCCTTTTAAATCCCTTCATGGTTGATAAAAAGAAATTTCTATAATTTTAATTTTTCAAGATGTGAATAATTTATAAAGAAGAAAAATAAAATATCCTTTCAATCTACAAATAAGGAAAGAGATTTAATCTCTTTCTTTAATCTTTTGTAGATACTTATAAAAGAGATATTTTAATTTTTAATCTCTCCAATAAATTATATCTTCCACATAAGAAAATTTTAAAATTAAAATTCTTTTCAAATTTAATAGGGTCGGCCACCTAAGCTTGGGTTCAAGCTAGGGCCGGCCACCCATGGACCAAGGCTTGGCCGACCCTAGCTTGATCCTCAAGCTAGCTTGGCCGACCCTTACAACATGGGTATGAAGGTGGGTATAGTACTCTATAAATAAGAGACTATGATAGGGACCGAGAGGAGGAATTGATTTTGGTCTCCCGATAAAATTAAGCATCTCGTGTTCGCCCCGAACACACAACTTAATTTTATCAATGATAATTCATTCCACTAGAGAACTATTATTGAACTACCGCACCAATCCCAAATTACATTTTTGGGCTCCTTCTTATTATGAGTGTGTTAGTCTCCCTGTGTTTAAGATGTCGAATGTCCACTAATTAAGTAAGTTACTGACAACTTATTTAATTAGTATCTTAGTCCAAGAGTAGTACTACTCAACCTTATCGTCATGTCGGACTAAGTCCACCTGCAGGGTTTAACATGACAATCCTTATGAGCTCCTCTTGGAGACATTATCAACCTAGATCACTAGGACACAATTTCCTTTTATAATCAACAACACACACTATAAGTGATATCATTTCCCAACTTATCGGGCTTATTGATTTATCGAACTAAATCTCACCCATTGATAAATTAAAGAAATAAATATCAAATATATGTGTTTGTTATTATATTAGGATTAAGAGCACACACTTCCATAATAACTGAGCTCTATGTTCCTTTATAAAGTCAGTATAAAAGAAACGACCTCTGATGGTCCTACTCAATACACTCTAAGTGTACTAGTGTAATTATATAGTTAAGATAAACTAATTCATAATTACACTACGACCTTCCAATGGTTTGTTCCTTTCCATTTTGATCGTGAGCTACTGTTTATAATTTATAAGGTACTGATAACATTATCTTCTGTATGTGACACCACATACTATGTTATCTACAATATAAATTAATTGAACAACTACAAATAAATGTAGATAATTTGATCAAATGTGATTCTTTATTCAAAATAAATGTTTACAAAAGCTTAGACTTTCAGTATACACTCTAACAATCTCCCACTTATACTAATGACTAAGTTGCCATATCTTCTGCCATACATTTGATTCTCATTCCCTCCACATGCCTATCGAAAGCTTTTGCTGGAAGGGCTTTAGTGAAAGGATCTGTCAGGTTATCTGCTGATGCAATCTTGACGATGACAACTTCTCCTCGCTTCATGATATCTCGTATCAGGTGGTACTTGCGCTCTATATGTTTACTTGCCTTATGGGCTCGTGGTTCCTTCGAGTTTACAACTGTACCGCTATTATCACAATAAATTGTGATGATTTTGGGCAAACCAGGAATCACATCTAAGTCCATTAGAAAGTTCCTGAGTCATACTGCTTCTTTGGCTGCCTCAGAGGCTGCTACATACTCAACTTCCATGGTTGAGTCCAAAACGTATTTCTACTTAGCACTCCTCCATGCAATTGCTCCACCTCCTAAAGTAAACATATAGCCTGATGTAGACATACTGTTGTCTCTATTCGATTGGAAATCTGAATCCGTGTAACCCACAGGGAGCAAATCGTCTGCTTGGTAAACTAGCATATAATCTCTAGTCCTTCTCAGGTACTTTAATATATGCTTTACCGCAGTCCAATGTCCTTGTCCAGGGTTACTCTGATATCTGCTAACCATGCCCACGGCAAAACAGATATCAGGTCTCGTACACAACATTGCATACATAAGGCTTCCTACAGCCGAAGCATAAGGAATTCCTTTCATGTCCTCTATCTCCTTTGATGTCTTCGGAGACATCTCTTGGAATTCTGCATGCTAAAACGAGCAAGGATTGTATCTATATACGAAGCTTGGGATAGACACAACATTCTTCTCTTGCGATCCCTTATAACTTTGATCCCAATAATGTGTGCACAATCTCCTAAGTCCTTCATATCAAATTGTTTGGACAACCATACCCTTACATCCGACAATACCTTGACATTGTTGTCAATTAACAAAATATCATCTACGTATACTACAAGAAATACCACCACATTTACGTTACATTTCTTGTATACACAAGACTCATCCGGACACTGAATAAATCCATATGACTGGATTACTTCATTAAACCGGATGTTCCAAGACCTTGAAGCTTTCTTCAGTCCTTAAATGGACCGATTGAGCTTGCACACTAGATGCTCTTTGCCTTTTTCAATGAACCCTTCTGGTTGCTTCATATGGATGTTCTCTTCAAGACTTCCATTAAGGAAAGCTGTCTTGACATCCATTTGCCAAATCTCATAATCCATATGAGCAGCAATGGATAAGAGTATCCGAATAGACTTAAGCATAACTACCGGTGAAAAGGTTTCCTTATAATCGATTCCCTCTTTCTGAGTGTACCCTTTCGCAACAAGCCTAGCTTTGAAGGTTTCTACCTTCCCGTCTGTCCCTCTTTTCCTTTTGTAGATCCACTTGCATCCGACGGCTTTTACACCATCAGGTGGTTCTACAAGCTCTTAGACCTTATTAGAGTACATAGACTCTATTTCAGAATTCATTGTCTTTTGCCAAGATGCTGCATCTATATCTTGGAGTGCTTCGTCATATGTTCGGGGATCAGGTTCATGTTTACCCGGGATCAAGTCCGAAGACTCTCCCAAAAACATGAATCTCTCAGGTTCCCTTACAACTCTCCCACTACGACGAGACACCTGTTAGACTGTATACTGAAAGCCTAAGCTTTTGTAAACATTTATTTTGAATAAAGAATCACATTTGGTCAAATTATCTACATTAGTTTGTAGTTGTTCAATTAATTTATATTGTAGATAACATAGTATGTGATGTCACATACAGAAGATGATGTTATCAGTACCTTATAAATTATAAACAGCAGCTCACGACCAAAATGGAAAGGAACAAACCATTGGAAGGTCGTAGTGTAATTAGGAATTAGTTTATCTTAACTATATAATTACACTAGTACACTTAGAGTGTATTGAGTAGGACCATTTGAGGTCGTTTCTTTTATACTGACTTTATAAAGAAACAAAGACCTCAGTTATTATGGAAGTGTGTGCTCTTAATCCTAATATAATAACAAGCACATATATTTGATATTTATTTATTTAATTTATCAATGGGTGAGATTTACTTCGATAAATCAATAAGCCCGATAAGTTAGGAAATGATATCACTTATAGTGTGTGTTGTTGATTATAGAAGGAAACTATGTCCTAGCAATCTAGGTTGATAATGTCCCCAAAAAGGAGCAAAGATCTCAGTTATTATGGAAGTGGACTTAGTCCGACATGACGATAAGGTTGAATGGTACTATTCTTGGATTAAGATATTAATTAAATGAGTTGTCAGTAACTCACTTAATTAGTGGACATTTGACATCTTAAACACAGGGAGACTAACACACTCATAATAAGAAGGAGCCCAAAAATGTAATTTGGGATTGGTGCGGTAGTTCAATAATAGTTCTCTAGTGGAATGAATTATTATTGATAAAATTAAGTTGTGTGTCCGGGGCGAACACGGGATGCTTAATTTTATCGGGAGACCAAAACCAATTCCTCCTCTTGGTCCCTATCGTAGCCTCTTATTTATAGAGTACTATACCCACCTATACCCACCTTCATACCCATGATGTAGGGGCCGACATCAAAACACCGTGAATTAACCACCAAAACCAATTACTGACAACTTATTTAATTAGTATCTTAGTCCAAGAGTAGTACCACTCAACCTTATCGTCATGTCGGACTAAGCCCACCTGCAGGGTTTAACATGACAATCCTTATGAGCTCCTCTTGGGGACATTATCAACCTAGATTACTAGGATACAGTTTCCTTTTATAATCAACAACACGCACTATAAGTGATATCATTTCCTAACTTATCGGGCTTATTGATTTATCGAACTAAATCTCACCCATTGATAAATTAAAGAAATAAATATCAAATATATATGTTTGTTATTATATTAGGATTAAGAGCACACACTTCCATAATAACTGAGTTCTATGTTCCTTTATAAAGTCAGTATAAAATAAACGACCTCTGATGGTTCTACTCAATACACTCTAAGTGTACTAGTGTAATTATATAGTCAAGATAAACTAATTCCTAATTACACTACGACCTTCCAATGGTTTGTTCCTTTCCATTTTGGTCGTGAGCTACTGTTTATAATTTATAAGGTACTGATAACATTATCTTCTGTATGTGACACCACATACTATGTTATCTACAATATAAATTAATTGAACAACTACAAACAAATATAGATAATTTGACCAAATGTGATTCTTTATTCAAAATAAATGTTTACAAAAACTTAGGCTTTCAGTATACACTCTAACAATGCATGAGTAGATATGCATATTTATTTGCATTGTTATTACATTTATATTTTCCTAACTTAAATGGGTTGCCAAACATCAAAAAGGGAGAAATTGTTGAAGCAACCTGGGTACCCTAGATTTTGATATTTAGACAAAGTTTTAAGTTAGATTTATTTTTGTATTTGATATGCATTATGAGTGTGCAGGATACAGATATTACAAGGAGAGTCCAAGTGTGATATTGACAAAGGAGGAAAGTCCAAGGGTGAGTCTTGGCGGTGTAAGTCCAAGCATGTAGTCTTGGCAACGTAAGTCCAAATATGACTTGGCAATGGATGAAGACTCGAAGGCGCGACCTCTTGGCAAAGTAAGACCCAACAACAATGACAATGCCGATGGAAGCTTCAGAAGGTAAGGCGTGAAGGATGGGGAGACATTCAAGAGGGCGCAAGGCTGCTGGAGGAGGCTAGAAGGCTAGGTCTAGGTTGTACGGGTTAAATCAACGTGTTATGTTGCTTTCTCTTGTTAGTATTTGTTTTTACATTCCGCTGTGCATACTAACGAGTGTAGGAAGCGACGTTTTGTGTGAGGCACCATTCACCCCCTCTATCGGACGTTAAGGTCCCAACAAAGCAGAGGCACGAAGGCGCCTTAAGCAGAGACGCGAAGGCACCTTCCAACGTGTCAAAGACGTTAGTGACCGTTGCACTGAGGATAAAACTTTATCCACACTAGAGGCGCCCTAAATCCCTTTAGAGGCGCCTCTAAGTCACGTCAGCCAATAGTAACATTATCCTAGGAGGCTATAAAAAAGCCCCCTAGAGGTCGGGATTCAACAACAACTATGACATGTATTCAATTCCTAGTTAATTTCCGAGCTATCAAAGACTGTAAGAGACTTCTCCACCTTTAGGGGTGTAATCAAGCCGAGCCGAGCCGAACTGTTGAATGTTTGAGTTTGACTCGTTTATAATCGAGCTGACCTCGAGCTTTATTTAACGAATATATTCATGACTCATGAGTTTATTCGAACTTTTATCGAACTTAAACGAGCTTAATAAATATAAATTATAAATTTAAATATTCATTATAAATTAAATTATATATTTAGAGAAAATTATAATATTCTTATTAAAATTTATAATTTTATTCTAATAAATGAATTTAATATATTTATCTATATGTTTCATAAGTAGAGTGTAAAATCTATAAATTCAATATCAAAACTATTATTTTTTTTTATTTAAAAGTTGATTCATGAGCTTAACGAACATGTTCATAAGTTAACGAGCCGAATATTGTGAAGCTTGAGCTTGGTTTGTTTATCTTAATGAGCCTCATTAAACCAGCTCAAACGAGCTTTTATCGAATCGAGCTTCGAATAGCTCATGAGAGGCTTGGTTCATTTACACCTCTATCCACTTTCAACAAAGGAGATTTTTAGAACTTTTCACTTGAATTGGATTAACAACCACCTAGATTGTAATCAACTAAATTCTTTAGCCTTCTTACTTTTATTTATTGCTTTTATGTTAATTATTTGTGCTTAATTAATTGTGCATCCTTGCTAAAGCAAAAGCAAGAGATATTTTTCTAGCTCTAATTTCGAAGCTATTCACTCCCCTTTAGCCGTCCTTACTTAGACCTTCACTAGGTACCTAGAGTTATCTCCCTTTAAGGGTTTCCTCTTTACCTAGGATTACCTCCCTCTAGGATTTTTATTTTACCAAGCATCAGATCACCTTGACCTACTTGGACTTGCTAGTCACTTGGTATACTACTCACCACTTGCAATCACTCAATAGACTACTCACTACTTGCCACTCACCACTGCATAGTTACATAAATTTATTCCGTTCTTATATAGCAATAGAATGCAAATTTCATTAGTAAAATCGTCTCTGCCACAATATTGTCCGACTACTATATTTTTATCGTAATTTCATCGCTAAACCAATATAATGGAAGAATTATGACGAAAATTTTGGTCAGTAATAAGGGTTTTTTTTATAGTATGCACGTCACGTAATGTTATGATCCTTGTAGTGAATTATGAACTACATATTGGAGTAAAGGTGATAACATTCATTCTAGGTGGTCTAGTGTCGTCAACCCCCTGACTAGATATTGGCAGGTAAATTATGGGAGGTATTTTTCTAATACAACGACCCTTTGCATGAGAGAGATCAAGCACCCAATGAGACATTTTGCACCTACTGAGAATTGATCTCAAGACCTATTATATTAGAACAATCACTCATGCATGCAGGTACCAACTATTCCAACCTGACGCTGGGCAAAATAGCAATTATCCTATGGGCTAACGAGAGAGGAGATCAGATGTATAAGAAAAGTAAAACTTTATTAATAAAAGAGGGATTAATTCTCATGCAGCTATATATATGTGTTTATATAAAATCTAGACCCTATAACTAAGAAAGAAAGAAATACTAATATATGAACTTCAATTTTAATCTGGTAGAAAAAAAGAGATCTTTCCATAAAAGGAAATCTCTTGGAAGAAATTGAAATTGACAAATAGGATGCTGATATAAATAAAATATGACCCATAAATAACATAATACCAAAATTATTCTAAATAACATAAAAATTTAAATTACTAAAAGTATTAATAGAATCTTCGAAAACTTGTGTTTTTATCAGGCGACTGGTAGCCGACCATTGACTTGTAAAGGTCAAATTTCACTTAGGACTAATCGACTAGTGGTTGTATAAGTTGCCTGGTGGCGGGAAAATAGCTTGGTGTTTTCCTCCCGAGCTCTATTTAATAGAGCTCAGGGTTTTTGGGCATTGTTGACGATAGTGGTGGTTAACCGTAATTAGAGTCTCCAAGTTCTCAAGTGATTTTGTAGGGTCTTATGCGAGTTATGGTGAGGTTTCTCCACCCACAAGGAGCTACGCGAGGTAGCCAGAATTTCTCCGAGGAATCATCCACTGACGAATCAGGATCGTCCATCTTACTGACAGTTATGGAATAAGAGTTTTATCTCTAAATCATGTTAAATCAACGTGTTAAGTAATTTTCTCTTGTTAGTATTTGTTTTTGTATTTCGCTGTGCGTACTAACGAGTGTAGGAAGTGACGTTTTGTGTCAGACCCTATTCACCCCCTCTATCGGACGTCAAGGTCCCAACAAAGCAGAGGCACGAAGGCACCTTAAGCAGAGACGCGAAGGCTCCTTTAGTCCGCTTGAAGGTGCCTTCCAACGTGTCAAAGACGTTGGTGACCGTTGTACCGAGGATAAAACTTTATCCACACTGGAGGCACCCTAAATCCCTTTAGAGGCACCTCTGAGCCACGTCAGCCAATAGTAACATCATCCTAGGAGGCTATAAAAAGTCCCCTAGAGGTAGGAATTCAACAACTACAGCATGTATTCAATTCCTAGTTAATTTACGAGCTATCAAAGACTGTAAGAGACTTCTCCACCTGACCACCTTCAACAAAGGAGATTTTTAGAACTTTTCACTTGAATTGGATTAACAACCACCTAGATTGTAATCAAGTAAATTCTTTAGCCTTCTTACTTTTATTTATTGCTTTTATGTTAATTATTTGTGCCTAATTAATTGTGCATCCTTACTAAAGCAAAAGCAAGAGATATTTTTCTAACTCTAATTTCAGGGCTATTCACTCCCCTTAGCCGTCCTTACTTAGACCTTCACTAGGTACCTAGAGTTATCTTCCTTTAGGGTTTTCTTCTTTACCTAGGCTTACCTCCCCCTAGGATTTTCCTCTTACCAAGCATCATGTCACCTTGACTTACTTGGACTTGCTAGTCACTCGATATACTACTCACCACTTGCAATCACTCGATAGACTAGTCACCACTTGCCACTCACCACTACATAGTTACATAAATTTATTCCGTCCCTATATAGCGAGAGAATGCAAATTTCATTAATCAAACTGTCTCTGGCACAATATCTTCCGACTACTATATTTTCATCGTAATTCCATTGCTAAACCAATATAATGGAAGAATTATGACGAAAATTTTGGTCAGTAATAAGGGTTTTTTTTATAGTATGCACGTCACGTAATGTTATGATCCTTGTAGTGAATTATGAACTACATATTGGAGTAAAGGTGATAACATTCATTCTAGGTGGTCTAGTGTCGTCAACCCCCTGACTAGATATTGGCAGGTAAATTATGGGAGGTATTTTTCTAATACAACGACCCTTTGCATGAGAGAGATCAAGCACTCAATGAGACATTTTGCACCTACTGAGAATTGATCTCAAGACCTATTATATTAGAACAATCATTCATGCATGTAAGTACCAACTATTCCAACCTGACGCTGGGCAAAATAGCAATTATCCTATGGGCTAACGAGAGAGGAGATCAGATGTATAAGAAAAGTAAAACTTTATTATTAAAAGAGGGATTAATTCTCATGCAGCTATATATATATGTGTTTATATAAAATCTAGCGTAGCGCAGACGGTGGGCGCATGGTATCTCTGGCGTAATGGCCAGGGGTCGATTCTCAGGAACTGACGACCTGGGGTTTACCCCACCATGCGCCTATGGCCTGTGTACCTGCATGAACCTCCCTCCATATCCGTGGGGCCGGCACTAGAGGGGCCGCTAAGGTAGCGGATCTACCGTTTATATAAAATCTAGACCCTATAACTAAGAAAGAAAGAAATACTAATATATGAACTTCAATTCTAATCTGGTAGACAAAAAGAGATCTTTCCATAAAAGAAAATCTCTTGAAAGAAATTGAAATTGACAAATAGGATGCTGATATAAATAAAATATGACCCATAAATAAAGAATACCAAAATTATTCTAAATAACATAAAAATTTAAATTACTAATAGTATTAATAGAATATTCGAAAACTTGGTTGAGAGCCTAAATAGCTAAATTTGGTTCCGAAAGTTGACCATTACAATTTCCATATAATAAATATAAATTTTTAAATTTTATACACATTCCGAATCTAGATCAAAAAATTATACTCCTAATTTATTTATTTATTTTTGATCCTGCATCTCAACCCGTATAGATGCTACCTGACCTAGTCAAGAATTAATGTACTTTGCCTTTCCAATTAATGTACTTTACGGATTTGTATTTTACATAGCTATCCACACCGGGACCGTACAAGTTCCGCCGACGGCTACGGCAATACATATCAGCACATGCTTCCAACGGCAGTAGTATCGACGTTCACACTTGCAATGATTCCAAAATGAAACCCTAGTCCAAATGCCGTGGCACAATACACTATTCATGGACTGAACACTCAGAAAAAAACAATTAACAACAAAAATGATCAAAATTAATTTATCATCGCACTTGATTAATTCAACACCACATTCACACTCACACTACTTTTCTTAAAATCAGAGACGGATCAACACAGGGGGTCCTATCTTGGACTATAACCCAATCCAGAGAACATTCCCCACAAATTCAGGGGCATATATATTATAGTAATATATACGTTCACACTTGCATTCTAAGATTTGTGGAAGAATTATTATTGTTATTTGTAATATCTGAAACTAAAAATCTGTATTTTTTTTCTTTCTATTATTCTTTGTGCTGTACATCAAGTTCACTTTTGTTATGAAAAATTTGATCTGCCTCTTTCAGGTTTTATTAGGCAATATTCCTAAGATCATTAGGTCTGTTTGGCCTGAAAAGTGATCATTTCCTATTAAAGCTATAATATTGTAGTAATTAATTATATATGTCGTAATTGCTCCAACAGCAGAATCTGATAGGCATAGTCTTGATATGACTTAAAAAACCATGATAATTAAGTTTATTTTATTTTATTTTATTTTATTCTTGAAAGGAACGTTCAAAAATGGCTCGTCGATATCGGCACATGCTTTGTGGCGGTTGTCTACTTTAATATATAATTCCATTCAACAAAATAAACACATAATTTAACAAATTACCACACTTGATTCATTCAACAAATAATTTTGATGAGAACTCCCGTAGGGCCTGCAGCTTCGGACCGGCCACTCCTGGGATGAATCTGATGCATGATGCAGTGGCGCCGACTGTACTAAATGTTGCGGCGGAGCTACGGTGAGGGAGAGCTGGCGGGCGAGGGAGACTGGTTCAGTGGCGCGGGACAGCTGTGGTGACTGGTGGAATGGTGAGTGGTCACTGGTGGAGTGGTGAGGGGGAGCCGGAGGGCGAGGTGGACGTCGACGTTGAGGAGCTTGAGCTTGATGGTGGTGCAGACGCAGACGGCAGCCTCCTCCAGATCCAGTACTATCCCCTGCGGCATCTCGCAGCACTGGTTGGCCGCCGGATCGCCGACCTCGATGTGGAAGCGGCCGCCGAGCAAGTCCACTCTCGCCCAGACCTTGAGGCGGTTCGCAGCGCAGATCGCCGGAGGAGGATCAATCACCGGAGGGGGCGTCGTCGGGCACACCGTGCTTCCGCCTACCGGAGGCGGATTGGTTACGGGAGGTTTACCGATGATCGGGGGTTTCGATGAAGGAGGACAAGCGGCACCACCGGCATAAGCAAAAGGGAGGAAAAAGAAGAGGAGGAAGGAGAGGAGCAAGAGAGTTTGGGACATTGTAGAGCCCATAGCTAGGAAGATGGAGGGTGTTCACGTAACCGATCAATTCCCTTAAATAGAAAAGAATGAGAGAGATTTTTAGTTTAATATTATTATAATACCTAACTATCATACCAAATAGTTGTTAGAATAATATGAAAATTTGATTCTATTTGCATTGAAAAAGTTTTTAAATTTCCAAAAATAATATAAAGCAAAATTGAAATGATTTTAAATAGATGAAACTGAGTTTAAAAATTTTGCAAAATAAAATGAAGTGTTTTGCTACTATTTGATTGGATGGATTTTAGGAAAGTCAAAAAGCATGCCGAATGATATGTTGACGCGGTAAAATGAGGGAAGCTTCTAGAATGATTTCCATCTGAAAGGTCGAGAATTCTTTGACTAACGAACCACGCGAGGGCTACCATTTTCCAACCGCACCAATCGCGACGACTCTACGACACTCTCCTTCCCTCTCCGCAACAAAAGGAGGCCATTTCGATTGCTTGTTGAGATGCTAATTGTAGTATTTCAAGTCTCCTCCTAATTAATTCAGATATGCAATTCATGTCACAGCATGCAGGTGCTGGAGAGGTGCCTTAATCTGGAGAGCTCTGATGGATGTTACTGCCGATAGCATAATTATCATCTAGCTAGCTGACTTACCCCCGGTGATCCTCTTCGGAGTGATTGGAGGGATATTGGGAAGTCTATACAACTTTCTTATGCTAAGGGCCTTCAAATATTCAGCCTAATCAATCAGTACGCAATACTTTCTCGTCTCCCTCTTCTTTTCGAATGTTTAGGATGGCAGTTTTTGATCGGTTATTTACTTGCATATGTTCTTGAAATCTTTAGTTTGACCAGGAAAGGGCCAGCCTATAAATTGCTTCTTGCAGGTACTGTATCGATATTTGTATCGTGTTGTCTGTTCGGGTTACCGTGGTTAAGTAGCACCTTGTAGGCCTTCCGAAAAGGATGATTGTCCCGTTATAGGCTGCTCCGGCGGTTATAATAACTTCCAGTGCCCTCCGAATTAGTACAACGATCTAGCCCGCTTGTTCTTCAACACCTAGGATTATACGATCAGAAAAACTTTTCAGCAGCCGTACGAATGATGTTTTCCATAAGTCATCCATCTGATAAGATGGTATGTTGGCTAGGTGGTGTCAATGTTCACCGTGAGAAGATTTTGACATTAAGGAAGATGACGTCGAGCGATCTTACGTATCAAAAAGGACATTAGAGGGAATAAAATGTCAGCAACCGACCTAGGGAGGGGTGCTCGGCGGAAGTACTCCGACGCTAAGGAATGTTCACCATCTTGATGGCTCGACCTCTTTGAGGACTCAACTTCCTAGAAGACTCGATCTCTTTGATTACTCGGCCTCCTTGTGTACTCGACAGCCGCTCAAACAAGTGGTTCGATCAGGTCGTACATCTAGTATATTCCATTAAACCGAGAGGACTCGATTATGAATTGAACTAAGATGCCTCGAGATTCTATCGAGTTGGGGGGACTCAGGATCCAATTGAGCAGAAAGTCCAATCAGCTAGACTACTCGACCAAGCCATGCAACTGTGCTAGACCCGAGAGTTGACCCTTCAATGACTTTGATTGCCACATCAGCCAGCCTTCTTGACTTCAACCTTAACTTTGAGGGTCCTACCTTATTCGTTGTAGCACAAGCTTCTCTTTTAAGTCTAGTTAAAGGAGGCTGCAAGCTCAACTAATTAGACACTTGTGTCCTTTTGTGTTTCTCATTTTCTCGATCGAGCGCTCGGTTCCCGATCAATCACTCAACTTGAGATGATGTCATACTTGTACCTCGAAAATAGGGTACGCCATTCACCATTAATATTTGATGTGATGTGAATACCTTTTTATCATAAGCATGTTTACTGTCTCTCATCCCTAATAAATGTGGCCTGTATCTTTTTGCCATATGGCACATGCTTGTGAAAAGAATATCTAAAATGACATGTTACTGTTGAGATTTGATGTGACCTCTACCAGTTTGAATTCGACAGCCCTGATTAATCCTCCCTCTTTCATTCTCATGATTGAACAACTGTAGTGGGGCACCGCTTGGGTTTTTAAGGTTTACACCCTTTAATACAATTATTGTTTTCTTATTCTCATCTTTGTCTTTCTTCTTTGACTTATTCTCCAACTTCCTTTGTTGTCGCTAGCGATTGTTTCGGAGTCATCTCTACGTCATAAGTTAACGTTCCTCTCCTTCTCCATTTACTTTTCCTATTTTTCATGACCATTGCTCCCCCATTGTTGTCCACGGTCTCTGGTACACTTCCACGCCCTCTGATTTCAACGGCGGGGAAGTGGGCTAGAAATTCGACCTCTCTTTATTGTTGTATCTAACTGATTTCTTTTTCCTGTTTTATAGCCAAAATCATGTAGAAAGCCTACATGGGAGAGTCCACCAAGATGGATGACGAGGAAATGGACAAGAACAATGATGCTGAGCTAGTAAGCCATGGGCTTTTATCGATCAGTTCGATCGAGGAGCCGACCGACGAAGAGGGTGCCAACCAAATCACGATGAGTGATGCAACTACTAATACTGAGGAGTTGCCACCTCCTTTACCTTCCATGATGGTCGTGGAGGTTCCTTCTGAATCCATCACCTTTGACGAGCCCCTGCTTCAACGTCTAAGTCGCAAGAGGTGACGCTCGGCTACACCTATACAACAAACCTCCAACGAAGTGCCAGCACCTCGCCCACAGTTTGAGACGAAGAGAGTTCGTGTCAACTCCTCCTGAACTTGGAATCAAACGGACACTGTCAGACCATGCAACACTAACCAGGCCGATTACTGCGCTATTAGTTTCCTTTTTACCACCTTCGTTGACTGAATTATCCCATCTCCGTTCAAAAATATATTCCGCGCCCAAATCAAAGTCCAAGTCCAGCTCGCAAGGGTTTGAGTCCAAGAAAGTCAGACTCGTTGGCTCAGACCTAGGCGGACTCCCGGGTGCACACGACCGAGCACTCCCTAAAGGAGTTGGTCAACCGCTTCTCCCAGGATGTTATAGGGGTAAACTTTCTTCACTATCATATGCTCTCTTCTCTTGTGGGACTAGCTTTAATTTCTTCTTGCTTTGTCAGTTCTGAGTGACTAACTTATCTATCTGCAAAAAAATAGCAGAGCTAAGTCACAATTATTATACCCTGCAAGGTTCGACAGGAGGAGTAGGAACCTCTCAAGGCTCCTCTGAGCAACTCTAAGTTGAGGTGGCTCATTTAAAGAAGAGCTACAAAGCCAATCCGAGCTACTACTAAGAGTCGAGTGGACCCTCACTAAAGAGAAGGACAAAGGACTCAGACATATGAGCCAAATTGAGAAGCTCCAGAAACAACTACAGACCTTTGAGTCTAGCCTCCGCCTAGAGCACACTCGGAAACTAAGGGCTATATCCGACCTAGATCTGAAGAACACTGAAGCCTGAGTCCTTATCGAGAAGTTAAAAGAGACAGAAGCTACCCTTGCCTCCGAGTTGGATGGCAAAACGGCTGAATTGATTACCAAGGACCTTTAGCTCGAAGAGTAACAACACACCCTGGATTCCAAGGACGCTGAGCTGGAGGCATCAAAGGTCGAGTTAAAGCTCTAAAAGCTGAGCTGAAGTTCTGAAGGCTGAGCTACAAATTACAAAGCCGAAGCATCTGGAAGTTTACAAGGTGGATTATATTGCGCTCTCAGGAGTTTAATATGATGCTCAATCAAAGAACCTCAATGTTTGGATACAGCGTGGAAGGAGCCATAAAGCAACTTAGGGAAATCGGCTATCTAACAATGGATATCTCGTCGCCAGAAAACTTTGAAGGACATTCCAAAGGATGTTTTCCTTGACTTCACTTGATTCTCTTAGGGGAACTTTTATACCTTCAGGGTTTCATCCCCTTGAACTTGCAAAAACTTAAAAACTTGTGTTATGTTGCTATATATATTTTTCTATTACCTTTTAACATTTGCATTTTTTTCCTTGGCGCTGTGTCAATTTATGTGCATAAATTTGTACAAGTAGTGCGTAGTCGTGCAACACTTGCCTCGGTTGCCTTCTACTTGACGTTGTTTTGTAACAACCAATTTGGGGACTATTGATTAAGTGAATTGAAGAGAAAGTATCAATCAATTATTTCCACTCTATCAAGTGTGCGAGGTGCTTCTCCTTTAGGCATTGACGGTTCACCCACTTATAGGCAGGAGACCATTGTTGGTGCAATATCCCTTAGGTCAAGGTTGACCTGGTTGACCAAGCTTGAGTCAAGTAGGTTGACTTCGATGTTTGACAATGAAAGGTTGATTGCAGAAGAGTCAAGTAGGTCAAGGTTGACCGGATACTTGACTGTGAAAGTCCTAGTGAGTGAAGCTAGGCAGTATGAAAGTCCTGGTGAGTGAAGCCAGGTGAAAGGCCTAGTGAGTGAAGCTAGGCAGATTGAAAACCCTAGTAAGTGAAGCTAGGTGAAAGTCCAAGTAGGTCAAGAGAGTGACCGGATACTTGGCATGAAAGAAAAGTCCAAGTGGGTCAAAAGGATTGACCGGACACTTGGTGAGGGAGTCCTAGCAGGTCAAGGGAGTGACTAGATGCTAGGCATGACGTACCAACAGGTTAAGGTTGACCGGATGTTGGTTTGGGAGGTTTGAGACTTGGTTTTGGGCAAAAACCAAGTGCTGGATCGATCCAGACCTTTCCCAGCGAACAGAAAGCCTCTGGATCGATCAGTGGATCGATCCAGAGGTCCCAATCGATCAGTGAATCGATTGGGACGCTGCTGCTTCGGGCGATAAGCGCTGGATTGATCCGTGGATCGATCCAGGCGTTTTTCCAGAGCACAGAGGCGCTCTGGATCGATCCGTGGATCGATCCAAAGCCTCCCCGATCGATTGGGAATAATCGAATCGATTGGGATCCGACCGTTGCGTCGTATTTTAGCCGCAGGCGAGCGTTGTCTTCGGTATCACTTCACAGATTTATTTCAGACCTTCACCAGCTCCTCCACAGTTCTTCTCAAGCTCGAGATCGCCAGTTCTTGAAGGTTCTTGGAGGCTCTTCCAAGTCAAGAGGCGGATCAAAGCAAGAAGGAGAAACTAGGGTTAGGGTTTGTGCACTCATTGTAAGCTTGTATTTCTCTACTACCCTTTCTTCTTCTTGTATTGAGTCTTGTAGGGCTTCTCCGCCCTTGGTAGTTACCATAAAGGAGAGTTTCATTAGTGGAGGGTGCATGCGTTGTGTGGATCCTTGGATTAGTCACCTCCCTTGGAGGTGGATACCAAGTAAAATCCAAGTGTTAGCGTGTTTGTATTTGTTTCTTTGTATTTCCGCTGCGCATCCTTGAAGAAACAAGCAACGCCAAGCACCGAGCACGCGACGAGTTATTCACCCCCCCTCTAGCTCTCTTTTGGTCCTAACAAGTGCTATCAGAGCAAGGTTGCTCTTCACCGGAATCATCGCCGGAAGGGTCAAGTATAACAAGAAGAGCTAGAGGGTGAAGAAGTTGAAGCAAAATTGTCAAAGTTAAAGAAATTCAAAAGCTCAACTTCTACAATGGAATTCCGAGATGGGCTCGGATTCGACACGAGGGTGGCTCCACCATACACTTCCACGAGCTTCGATTCTTGGAAATCAAGAATCGAAAATTTTCTTATGATGGAGATAGAGAAATGGTTTGCTCTTATGGAAGGCTTCAAGGCTCCAACAAACTCCAAGGGCAAGCTTCTCAAGAAAAGCAAATGGAGCTCGGAGCAAGTCCAAAGGTGCGAGGCCAATGATAAAGTGACCAAGCTTTTGGTAAATTTATTGCCAAGCACCATCCTTTGTAAAATTAGAGAATTTGAAGATGCAAAGGATTTATGGAGCAAATTGGCCAAGCTTCATAAAGAGATCCCCTCCACTGTACAAGAGCAAGAAGTATCCAGAGAGGGTGACTCTTTGGAGCAAGACCAAGAGGAGGACTCCAAGGTTGAGAGATGCTCAACCTCCGAAGAAGAAGTCCAAGAAGAAGCTTCATCCTCAAGGGAATGCATCGAAGGGAACAAGGAGGGAGCATACTCCTTGTTTCATATTCAAGATGATGAAGCCTCCACCTCTAGGATTGAGGGGCAGCGATCCTTGGTGACGCCGGATCAAGAAGGAGAAGCCTCTACATCCGGGTCAAGAGACGAAGAGGAGGAAGAAGATTCTACCTCCACAAGTCAAGAAAAATCAAATGGAGGGGAATCAAGGTCCGATCAAGAGGAAGCTTCCACCTCCGGATCCAAAGGAAAAGATGCCACCCCTACAAGCAAAGGTATAAATATTTCAATTAATAATAAAAATCATATTATATGCTTTGAATGTAGGGAACATGGGCACTACAAGAGCAAGTGCCCCAAATTGGCCAAGAAAAAGGGCCAAATGGCACAAAAAGGCAAGGAGAAGCTCAAGGAGACCATCCCCGGAACAAAAAAGAGCAAGGAGCACATTGTGTGCTTCTTGTGCAACCAAAAGGGGCATTACCGAAGTCAATGCCCCAAGGGGAAGAAGATGGTCAAGGCTCAAGGAGGAATTAGTCAAGGGGGAGCCTCTAAGGTAAAGAAAAAAGTAACATTTATTGAGCCTACCCCTTTAAGTTATGGTAAAAAGCATGATAGTTCTAATTTTTATCATTTTAATGCAATTTACCATAAGAATTGAAAGCATGAGGGCATTAAGGAAAAGCATGTGGCCCTACATGCCAAGACTACCCAACCTAAGGTTAGGAAGGTAGATAGACAGTTGGGCAAGAACACTAAGGATAATAGATACAAGCCCAAGAATAAAAATGCTTATGGATCAAATGAAAAATCAAATACTAAGGACTTAGTGAGGGAAAATCAAGTCTTGAGGTCAAGACTTGATAAATTAGAAAAGACCCTAAAACGATTGAAAAATGTCCTATTAGGGCAAAACGAGCATAACCTAGGTTTAGGGGTACAAAAGTCATCCAATGGCCATAGAGGTTTGGGATACAAACCCAAAGCTAAAAAGGATGTGCCTAGTTATCATAGGGTTCCATATAGTTATGGAACAAACCCTAAGTCTAGAGGTCAAGTCAAGGATACAAGGGAAGATATCCCTAGAAGTATCTTTGCAACCAAAGTGACTAAGAATTCTAAGAAGTCTAAGAAAGTCACTAACAAGGTCACAAGGGAGGCTATCCTTAGGGTTGACCTAGAAAATGTGACCAAGGCTTCTAAGAAGCCCAACAAGGTCACTAGGAAGACATCTAGGGAAGTTATCCCTAGTGAGTACCTAGAACATCCAAGGAGCACCAATAGGTTTTGGGTTCCTAGGAGCATCTTCTCTACCCCATAGATGGGTTAGAGAGTGTCAACTCCGATTAGAAGGGTAGTTAACCCAACTTTGAGGAAATTGACACTCAAGGAGCATTTTCAAGGTTTTTGTTAACCTTTGAAAATGAAATGGAATTATTAGTTACTCTTTGGTAGAGTAAAATGTGTCAAAATTGAAGATATTAATTTTAATCTTAAATGGCACATATTGGGAAATTCATAAGAACTACCAAGTTGGGATTTTGGTATGTTCTTAGGAAATTGAAGGCATTTTAAGTCTTAATTTAAAAGTGCTACTCTTGTGGAAAAATGAAATATGCCAACATTTGAGGAATATGCTTAATTTCAATTGGCATAAATTAATCAAGGGAATTAGAAATGTCAATTTAGGTTTTGACATTTTCTTGAAGCACTTATGGGCAATCTAAAGTTTAATTTTAAGTTAGCTAAGTTTAAGGACACCTAGATAGGTAATCTAGGTATTTTATTAATCTTGCCATGATTGTTTGCTCATTATATGTCATGACATCACATTTGGTTTTGTATTTTGCATTCATTCCTTTATTATGAAAAATACAAAAATACCATGTCATGTCATACATACATCATGTAGTTATAGGAATCTTTCTTTTGAAAGCTATTTTATTTTGATGTATGTCAATAGCATTATCATGCATTATATTTATTTCCTTATAAATAAGGACAAATGACATTCATATACAAGTTTTCCAACAAGTGGTATTATACACAAGTTGTTTCAAGTGGTATTTATACACAAGTGAAATCAACTAGCAACATCCTTTGTGGATGTCTACCACTCAAAATGCCTAGATAGATATGCATGATCCCTAGAATAGGGCAAAACCAAAATCTCACATCTCACAAGGACTATAAGGTGACTTGTATATGTTTTAGTGCACATTAAATACAAGTGAGATGTTAGGATGATGAACAAAACTCAAGATGTTGATTTAGTGCATTCGTTTGAATTTTTAAGTTCATCAAAACACATAGTTATGTGTTTTCCCATCATTGGGAAAGCTAATGTACAAGTCATGTGCATTAAGCCCAAGGAACATGGTGGGATATTAGTTTGAAAATGTTTTCAAAATGATTTTGGAAAACCTTGGTGAAGGCTATCTTTTGATAGTAATCACCATTGAACAGTTAGACACAAACTTGAAGAAAACACTAAAGTTTTTGTAAGTTTTCAAGTTTGTGTCAATCTTTGAAAATATGAAGTATTTTCATAGAAAACTATTTTTTCTTGATAGTATATGCCCTAAATAATGCCTACACGAAATTTCATGATTTTTGGATTTTTGTAGAATTTTCTAGGGGTTTCTGAAGTTGGCTGATTTTGAAATTCAGCAACTATCAGAGCTCCGATCGATCCATGGATCGATTGGAGTGCCTGAATCGATCTGTGGATCGATTCAGAAGGCAAGTCTCCCGCGAGCAGAAGCTCGCTGGATCGATCAACCGATCGATCCAGGAAGCCTGAATCGATCAGTGGATCGATTCAGAAAGGTTCAATCGATTGGAACTCAACTCCAATCGATCCAAGTTGCTGATTTTGGCTGGGAAAGCCTGATTTCAGCATCTTTAAACCTATTTTAGTCTAGGTAACCTTTCCAAACCCCTAAAAATATATTTGTATACATAAATAGGGTGTTTTCATGTGAAAACAAGGATGGATTGGTTAAGGAAGGCTAAGTTGAAGTTTAGGTTGAGGTTTGTTTCAGATTTTGAATATTTGAACCTCAAAACTTCTACAATTGGGTTTCCTAAAGTTTTAGGGATTCCAGGTCATTGTTGGTGCAATGACAGAAGTTACCACCATGTCTTTAGGGGGAGGTACTCTTTAAAGACATGAAAATTATTTTTCATGAACCTTGGAAGGTGGTTAACCTTCTGTTTGAAAATGCTCAAGGTTGAGCGTTTGAACTTAAATGGGGAGTGGATAACCTCATTGTTCAACTGGTTTCAGTGGATAATGCTCAAGGATGGGCATTTGCCTACATTGAGGAAGAAATGTAGGGTTAAGGATAAATGAAGGGTATGAGACCTTCATTTAGGTCATTGGACTTTGTTAATGCTCAAGGGTGAGCATTGGTGATAATAAAGGGTATGGAACCTTGATTATCGTGTTGATCACAACGAGTAAAGTTGTGAACAACGATGAGTTCAGGGGGAGAGTTTTCAACAAGTGGATTTGTTAATGTGTGCCCAAGAATGGAGCATGGGTTGATGTGTGCCAATAGGGGGAGAATGAAATGACTTATGAAAGGGGGTAAGTTAGGCTTTCATTACCTAGAGGGAGTTTGCCCTCTTAGGGGGAGAATGAAGAGCTTAACTTATGTGTTCATTACCTAGTGGCATGAAGAAGGAAGCTATGGGATTAGCCTAACTTACATGTGGTATTGTAAGTGTTATTGTTGTATTGTCAAACATCAAAAAGGGGGAGATTGTTGGTGCAATATCCCTTAGGTCAAGGTTGACCTGGTTGACCAAGCTTGAGTCAAGTAGGTCAAGGTTGACCAGATACTTGACTGTGGAAGTCCTAGTGAGTGAATCTATGCAGTATGAAAGTCCTGGTGAGTGAAGCCAGGTGAAAGACCTAGTGAGTGAAGCTAGGCAGATTGAAAACCCTAGTAAGTGAAGCTAGGTGAAAGTCCAAGTAGGTCAAGAGAGTGACCGGATACTTGGCATGAAAGAAAAGTCCAAGTGGGTCAAAGGGATTGACCGGACACTTGGTGAGGGAGTCCTAGCAGGTCAAGGGAGTGACTAGATGCTAGGCATGACGTACCAACAGGTTAAGGTTGACCGGATGTTGGTTTGGGAGGTTTGGGACTTGGTTTTGGACAAAAACCAAGTGCTGGATCGATCAGTGGATCGATCCAGACCTTTCCCAGCGAACAGAAAGCCTCTGGATCGATCAGTGGATCGATCCAGAGGTCCCAATCGATCAGTGAATCGATTGGGACGCTGCTGCTTCGCGCGATAAGCGCTGGATCGATCCGTGGATCGATCCAGGCGTTTTTCCAGAGCACAGAGGCGCTCTGGATCGATCCGTGGATCGATCCAAAGCCTCCCCGATCGATTGGGAATAATCGAATCGATTGGGATCCGACCGTTGCGTCGTATTTGAGCCGCAGGCGAGCGTTGTCTTCGGTATCACTTCACAGATTCATTTCAGACCTTCACCAGCTCCTCCACAGTTCTTCTCAAGCTCGAGATCGCCAGTTCTTGAAGGTTCTTGGAGGCTCTTCCAAGTCAAGAGGCGGATCAAAGCAAGAAGGAGAAACTAGGGTTAGGGTTTGTGCACTCATTGTAAGCTTGTAAGCTTGTATTTCTTTACTACCCTTTCTTCTTCTTGTATTGAGTCTTGTAGGGCTTCTTCGCCCTTGGTAGTTACTATAAAGGAGAGTTTCATTAGTGGAGGGTGCATGCGTTGTGTGGATCCTTGGATTAGTCACCTCCCTTGGAGGTGGATACCAAGTAAAATCCAAGTGTTAGCGTGTTTGTATTTGTTTCTTTGTATTTCCGCTGCGCATCCTTGAAGAAACAAGCAATGCCAAGCACTGAGCACGCGACGAGCTATTCCCCCCCCCCCCCCCCCCCCCCCCCCCCTCTAGCTCACTTTTGGTCCTAACAACCATAGGCTTTTTGGGCCACAACCTTAGCCATAACCTGACTTTCCCTCTCTCGAGTGGGTGACGATATGTTGTTAAGTATTTGACAGAGCCAAGATAAGATCGTGTGTATAACCTGCTCCCTTATCGAGTGAGCTTCTAATGTAATTGCATTTTCGATTGGATGGTCGAAGGACACAGGAAAAACCGCTTATAACTCGGCACTAATGCTCGAGAGTCTGAAGTTGGACGTATGAGCAAGCACGCTTATAACTCAGTCGAGCTACACAAGAGTTTGGAGTTGGGCGTGTGAGTAAGCACGCTTATAACTTGGCCAACGACACGAGGTCTAGATCTTGGCGGTGAGCAAGCACACTTATAACTCATCCGAGTGGTACGAGAGTATGGGGTTGGGGCGTGAGCAAGCAAGCTTATAACTCATCCGAGTGGTACGAGAGTATGGGGTTGGGCGCGTGAGCAAGCAAGCTTATAACTCATCCGAGCGGTACGAGAGTCATGACCAAGCACACTTATAGCTTGGTGCTAAGGTTCGAGAGTTTGAATCTGGCATGTGAGCAAGCACGCTTATAACTCATCTGAGAGGTACAAGATACGCTCTTAATACATTCCCTAGAAACATAAAATGAGCATCATTAGTAGATGCCTACTATATCTCTAAGGATTTAGAATCTGTTAACTTAGAAGAGTTATTTTCAACTTTTGAAGTCCATGAATCGAGATGTGCAGATACAAAGAAGGAGTCAAAGCACGATATTGCCCTTAAAGCAAAGATAGACGAACAAGATTCAAAGTCCTCTCTCGACGACAACGAAACGATAATGATGGTAAGACAGTTTAAGAAATTGTTTAAATTTAGAAAATCTAACCATCAACAGAGTAGAAAGAAAAGGACAATCAGATGCTACCACTACAATGAAGAAAGACATATAAAAGACAACTGCCCTAAATTGAAAAAAAATGACAAAAACAAAGACAAGAAGCTCGTCCAAATGAACAAACACAAGACCCTTAAAGCGACTTGCGACGAAACGTCATCCGAATTGGAGGTTGAAGTCTTTTCCGGACTTGTGTTGATGGCAAGTCATCAAGAAGACGAACACGAAGAAAGCTCGTCCGAAATGAGCATCAATGAAGGGGAAACTACATCAGAATAAAACAGTAGTTCAAGAGGAGATACAAATGGCAGGATCGACAAGATAAGTCAGGTACGATCTCTCCCACCTGACAAGTTGTTTAAATTTGTGAAATTATTAACTAAAGATTGTTGCAAACTTGAAAAAGAAAATAAAGAGTTGAAATTAATTCTAGCCAAATCTTGTCCATTAGAAGAATTTGACAAAATAAAATTGGAAAATGATATTTTGCAAAAAGAAATAAAGAACTTAGAAAATCATGCATGCTCATATAATACAAGTAGTAGAAAATTTAATGGTCTAAATTGGTATTTTTATTACCACAAAGGACAAGGTAGAAAATTTTCTTAAAAATATATACTAAAGAAACTTCTAATTAACACAATTGGAAGAAACCTATATTAAATTTTAAATACTTGTCTAAATTAAAAGTTTAATTAGACTTAGGATTTTTAAAGAGTACATTAAATATTTCATTTCGTTATAATTTCGTTATAAGGTTTTATTTAGAAAATGTTGAGAGGAAAAAAAAAAAAAGGAAAAATCAATATTAGGAAAGTTGTTTTCCCATTTATACTAGCTTCCGATAAAATTAATCCATCCCTTGAAAACAATAATAGTATTTATTTTTAGGTCAACACGAAAGTGTCTTTAATATATACCATTAATTAAATCCACTGACTGAAAAATAATAAATAAAAATATCATCGGATGCTAATTTAAATAGAAACTACAACTATCAAAAGTTTGTTCCATAACATAAACGGTATGTTATAAACGGTCTTAACATAGTTGATTTTTTAAAATAGTGTACATTAAAAATTGAGAGAAAAAACAATGAATACCGTAGAATCTAAATACCACCACATTTAATTATACATGGTTGGAACCAATTAATTCATTCCCCCCAAACAAAATAAATATATTTAAATTACATTATAAATGGAAATAACAGATATCAGCAATAAATACAAATCAGTTAGATTCTAATTTAATAGTATGCCAGAATAATTGAATGGAATAATCACTCACTTTCATATTTTGTCCTCTCCTTCCCGATTCAAACCGCGAGCTCTATAAATTCAAACCCTCCCCTTGGCTTTGAGAATCATAAACTGAATCATGAAGGTCATCGTTCTCCTCCTCGCGTTAGTAGCATTCGCACTGGCTCCGGCGGAGGCCAAGCCAGGTCTTCGGGGGATAAGCCACCTGGCGGTCGAGGGAGGCCTGTGCCATGCTGACCTGCAGAGCGACATACAGAACTGCGGCGGCTGCGGGCAGCGCTGCGCGTTCAACAAGTCTTGCTGTGGCGGCGCATGCGTCGACCTACTGACCGATAAAGAGAATTGCGGCAAGTGTGGGTCTATGTGCCCCATGAAGGGCACCGAAAGGGCAGTCTGCACCTTTGCGATGTGCGACTACGCTAGTTGAACATGGCTAGACATGTCTTATCTAGCCATGACTTAAAATATAAAAAGGATATCTAAGCGCCGAGCGGTGACTTAAAAATGATAAGGACTTTCCTGATGAATGAATTATCCACTCTTGATTAGTTTGATTTTTATCCGAGTGATGTATCTCCTCTCTTCATGATTAATTTTTATCCGAATGAATTATCCATTCGTGGCACACAGGCGCGCGCTACAATTAATAGCATTCATAACGCACAGGTGCGCGCTGCGGTTAATAGAATTCGCAACGCACGCGCCTACGTGTTGCAATTAAGAACATTCGTAACACACACCGCACGCTGAGATTAAGAGCATTTTGACAACCAATGGGTCACCACAGTTATCTTTCATAACTATTCTTCTATTAAATCATTTTTAATTGTTCACAATGTTTGTTTCTTAATTCAAAATCATGTAGATAAAAAAAAGAGAGTACTGCAATGAAACATTTAGGGGGTATTTAGTTGATGAGTTTAGGAATGAGGGAATAGAATAATAGTAAAAGATGGTGTTTAGATTGTGGGTTTGGAAATGACAATTTGAGAATGATTTCTAGATTTATGGGAATCAACCAAACCCATATAACTAGGCGGGTTTCATTTCCATTCTCATTCCCATTACACTTTACTATCAAACTCCTCAATCAAGCGTGGATATATACAATTAAGGAACTTAATCAACTCCTCAATCAATTTAGCAAATTTACAAAAAAAAGATCTTGCAATTAAGAACAAAACAAGAAGATTATCACACCCAATAAAAACTCAGACAGTAGAACTTGGAGCTTAAATGATATAATTTCCATCCGCACAAGAATGACAACTCTAGGAGAAGAGGATAGTGATCAATGCTTTCTCCTATCTTTAGCATCATCAAGGGCTGCAATGAAGATTATAATAAATAGGGATGTTGGAGTCAATAAAAAGGAGAACATAAATTAGCATATGTTTATTTTCTTACTCTATAACATAAATGGGTTTTAAAATTTATTTCCTTAGTGAACTCATGTAAACATTCCAACAAAATCAATTTTGTAGTTCAGTGCCAAAGAAAATTAGGTTCAGGTAAGACAAGCAACTGACTTTGGTTCCACTTTAGCAAATTAGGTTAATTTATTTGATTCATCCTCCCTACTTTAGAATAAATTTTCCATTTGTTCAACAGGAACAAACATGGATATAGAACCAATGATGACAGAATTTACATACTATTGTTAGCTGAGATTGCAACGTTGACTCATTGAGAAATATACTTGATGAAAATTGGAATAGTCATCCTAAAGTAACCAAGACATTGATATTTTCTGGTACCAAATAGTGATGGAATCAAGTATAATATCAGCAATCTATAGTACTAATAGACAAGGTTGTGTTTCTGTAGTTTGTTTCAGCAGAGAATACCCTGCACCAAACAAACAAACAAAAAATTCTATAACCTTGTCCACAAGAAGAAGAATAAATATTGTAAGCATCTTGAAGCATGCATGGACGTATCTCTACTTGCTGTCTGGAAGTATCAAATGGTGCAGTAAATGGAGCATTTAAGAGGGATTAATCATCTGGATTGTTCAATTAGTATTTCTTTAATAGCAAATTAGAATTTCAACCACTCTACATCTTAGATACATGACACCAAAACATCGAATGTTCAGTGCATGAACTACAGAGAAGTATGAGTTAGTTTCAATTGTGCAATGCAACTACTACTCAACTATGTGAATAAATTAAAAAATAGGACTAATCTAATATGATACTAAAGAAAACAATAAATCAAGTATCACACATGAAGGTTATGGGTCCTTTCTTTCCCTAGCTTAAAATGAAAAGGCATCACTGCCTATTTTCTCCACTGTATGTACCAGCTAAAACTATAAAATAAGAAAGAAAGTTTCTAAAGAAAATATTAAAGAATTCCTCCAACCTCTTATCGAAGAAGCTAGTTTAGGGATTGACCGTATGCCTTCCGCAAAGGGACTATGCAGTTCTTGTCAAGATTTTGAAGGAACACAAGATAAACATAAGACACATACATAATAAAAACATTTCTAATTGAAACTATAGTTCTCAACATGCTTGAACATTTAAGTTCTTCAGAAGTCAAGCATAAGTTCTACATTTATATCTTAGATCAGCGTGAAGACATCCAAGTATTGCACACGTGATATTTATTATTGCTCATCCGTTCAAACAGAAGATAAGATGATTTGTTGATTGTTAACAATGTCCAGAAAGAGAAGATAAAGGCATTAAGAAGTATATCTAAATAGCAGCAAAAAAGATAAACAAATCACTATTTATAAGAAAGGTACTACTTAGCAAGCAGAAAAGAAATAACCCTCATTAATAAGAAAAGGAACACCAATGGTTCTGGCACTATTTGCAAGGATAACTAAAAACAATTAGATTTGTTTCATTCACAGCCAGATTGTTATTTTAAATGCTCAATAAGATACTAAGGAATTTCCAATAAGAAACACTGTTAATTGAAGCAACGGAAGCTGCTAATTGAAGCAACTCTGCTATGTACAAAATAACCAACCTAAACACTTAAATCATTCAAAACAAGATCTACTTGTCGACAGAATAAAAAACTATTAGTAAGCTTCAGTGATCAAAAGCTATAAAGAAAGCACCGAGATCATCTTGCATTATTCTATATGGAGCATAATATTAACACGAGCAACAATCTAACACTAGAAGTCCTATCTTGACTATGAACTTCAAGAAAAACATTCAAACCATTCCTTTTCACTACATAATCCAATAACTTCGGTGCAACACTCTTCTTTTTTCATTCTTAACTTGTTATCAATGTTGTCAACCATGAGAATTGAGTCTAACTTGTACTTGCTCATGATCAGATACCTGTGTACCAAGTAAAAACGGTTGTGGACATGCAAACGGGAGGGAATTCATGTAGATTATGAAACATCTGGGCAAACAAGGTTGGCTCAAGCACAGAGCATGAGTCAACTCATTTTCATTTCTTTCACCTACATCTAAGTAAGTTTATTCTCTTGGCTTCTCCTGACCTTTGCCACCAGAAAAACTAAATATCTGATTGAAAATAGAACAACAACATACTATGCATTATAGAATTTCATAGCGCAGAAGATGATCATCCAAAGCGCAGATATCCGACTTTAGATTTGTAAATGAAAAGGGAAAGAGCAAAATAAATTCAAAGAAAATGACCAAGAAAGGAAAAATACCTAGAGCTTTTGTAGATTGAGGCTGGCTAGTTGCTGAGACCGATCGAGGGATTGGGATTGAACCCTAGGCGGAGGGGATGACATGCAGCGAGACACCGAGAGAAAAGATACCACCAAGGAGAGGAAGTGAGAGGAAGGATACCGCTAGCGAGTAGGCCGAGAGGAAAGAATGGTGGGCTCGACCGCCAAGGAGAGGGGAGAGGGAACGAAGAGGGAGTCACAGAGGCATGAACCAAGGTTTAGGGGTAAATGCTCCCGCGAGCTGGATCAGCTGAAGGTTCAGAGATCGAGGATCATCAATTACATATGGACATAAATTTTTTGATCGGTTGCGTTTTAAATTTCACTCGACCTCAGGATGCTCAGTCATCCCTCCTGCTCAATTTAATCGTGGGGTCAGATCCAAGGCCGCTAAGATGATAATTTCACCTTTTATAAAAATTTAGGGGTAAATAAAATTAACTTTAGAAAAATAAATAATGAAAATCTCTAAATTTACAAGACTTATTGACAGCATGCATATATTTTGTTTGTACGCTGTTAACATTTTATTTTAACCGTATACTTTACATATTATAGATTATATTTATTTACAGCGTTTTATTTTAACCGATGCACCGGCTAAGGAGTAGACTATTATTGTAACGACTAACTCTTGAGAGAAGTAGATAATAGAGTTTTTTAAAGACAAAAATAGAAGAGATCTCTGTTATTTTTTTTTTATTTTTTATTTTTTACACTTTTTCTCTAACTTTTCACCTTCTTCGTTAATGAAATTGTATTTATTACAAGAGAGTAATGAATCAATTATTAGTTCATTAATTACAAGAGAGTTTTCATCTCCCTCCAAACTTTTTGTTAATAAGGTCATGATTGATGATAGCATAATAAATGCATATGATTATTAATTTGATTTTCTTCTGTCTGTTTCCCTTTCTAGTGTATCTATAAGTCCTAATGAATACTGAAAATAAGCGGCATTGAGCATTTAATGTATGTCATAATAACGTATCAAATTAATACAGCAATCATACTGATCGACAACTCGATAATTTACCTCCCACCTCCCGAGCTGATAGGATGTCCAAGTTATGACATAATTTCTCAAAACATAGAAAGGATACTTTAGCGCCGAGCGGTGACTTAGAAACGATATGAGCCTTCTGATGAATGAATTACCCACTCTTGATCATCTTGATTATTACCCGAGTGATGTATCTCTTCTCCTTGTCTTTGACTTTAACTTCCACTTTACTTGCTATATTAACTTCTTGACTACACATTAAAAGAGATAAAAGATAATTACCAGAATTGACCAGATCAAATCATCAAATCAAATCAAATCAAATTAGTATTTGCATTATTCTAATAATTCTATGATAATTATCAAAATTATTCTTAGAATAATTCTGTTATTTATTAATTGATCAATTGACCAAGTACGTTTTGAACATTATTATATTATATTGTCCTTAGGGCCAACATCAATGAACAATATATTTTATTGCTCTCATATTATTTCTTGCTCTCTCCCTATTCTTCTTCTTACATGGTATCAGAGTCATCTCTTTTTATCTTCCCTCAACTTCTTAAGGTGAAGATCCAATAAACGGCGAACCCTTTTTAATTTTTTCCCTCATGCCTCTTCTTCTCTCCTACGTGTTTTAGTTTTCTTGTTCTTCTCTATTTTCTTCCGCCGTCAACCCCTTTGTTTCTCTTTCCTCTTCCTTAATCTCTGTTTCTCTTCCAAAAAAAGTTTCCTTGATGATTCTATCTCTATAGTTTTTCTCCCACGGTCGTCAACAACAAGGTCAAAGCTCTTTCTTGTGACGTCGTCCAACAGCTACCGCCGAACAAGTTATTTTTACTTTAGAAGTCAAATATTCAACGACATCAAGGAGGCCAAAAGCAAAGTTCATGTCGATGGCAGATTTGTCATATTGTTAGTCATACTGGAAATCTATGCTCTAAAAAACTTGATTGGTCTCAGGTAAAATGTTAAATTTGTCTCGAAAATAGACATTTTGGTATTCAATGTCCTAGTCAATTTAACTCAAATTTTATTGGTGGTCCTACTGCCTCAAGACAACCATCTATTTCACAAGTATATTTTAAAGTCCTCTCGTCTGTGCCTACTTGTGGTAAAATCCTAGAGTTTTCATCTATTGATTGGTATATCGACACTAGAGCACTCATCATGTCACATCAGATTATAATATTCATACAGACGTAATTGATAGGACCGATAATCGCGGCTAGAAAGGGGGGTGTGAATAGCCGCCCCAAATCGTTCGTTTCTTTCTACAAATCAAGGTTAGCGCAGCGGAAATAAACAATAGAAACGACAACGGAGAATAGCAAACCTCAAACTCGTCAATGTAACGAGGTTCGGAGATGAAACTCATACTCCTCGGCGTGTCCGTAAGGTGGACGAAGCCTATCAATCCGTCGGTGGATGAGTCCCCGGAAAACCGGCTAATAAGAACACTCCTTCTGGGTGGAGAAACCTCGCCACAGAAACTTCTTGCAACAGCAAGAAAGGTGTACAAAAATACAGCACAAAACAGAAGACAATATGAATGTACAAAACAAAGCTTGCCTACTGTTCTTGTCGACTGGAATCCGAAGCAGCAACTTCAGGAAACTCACAGCAACAGCTGATCAGTCGAGGAAAGCTCACCCGAAGCTTCAAGAAGGAGCTCACACGAAGCTCAGTGAGCTAAGAGCTCAGCAAAGCTCGATCACAGTCAGGAGTAGGAAGAAGAAGAGAAGCAGCCACTGTATAAGCCCTTGAACTCCTTTTATAACCTGCACTCAACCTGCACTGCACCTGCAAAGAACAGAAGACAGAAGACTAGCCGTTGTGTCTCAACGGCTAGGGCCAGACCGATCAGGCATCACCCTGATCGGTCTGGGGCTGATCTGATCGGTCGTGGGGACCGATCAGGCTCTATGCTGATCGGTCCCCAGACCGATCAGAATGTTTTCACAGAGAGTTGCCCAACTCTCTGTGCGTACCCTGATCGATCCCGGGGACCGATCAGGCTTCCTGCTGATCGGTCCCCAGACCGATCAGTAAGCTCACAGAGGCACACTGATCGCTTTCTGATCGGTCTCCAGACCGATCCAAGTCTTGGTTTTTGCCCAAACTAAGTCCAAACCAATATCCGGTCAACCTTGACCTGTTGGTACATCATGCTTAGCATCCGGTCACTCCCTTGACCTGCTAAGACTCCCCAACAAGTGTCCGGTCAATCCCTTTGACCCACTTGGTCTTTCCAACACCAGATGTCCGATCACCATTGATCAATCTGGATTTTTCCTTTGCCCGGCTTCACTCACCAGGACTTTCACCTAGCTTCACTCACTAGGACTTTTACCTGGCTTCACTCACCAGGGTTTTCCATCTGCCCGGCTTCACTCACCAGGACTTCCAATCTGCCTAGCTTCACTCACTAGGACTTTTACCTGGCTTCACTCACCAGGGTTTCTCATCTGCCTGGCTTCACTCACCAGGGTTTTCCCTTTCACTTAGCTTCACTCACTAGGATTTTCACCTGGCTTCACTCACCAGGATTTCCCGACTGCCTGGCTTCACTCACCAGGACTTTCACCAACTGCCTGGCTTCACTCACCAGGACTTTCACTTTCACCTAGCTTCACTCACTAGGGTTTTCACCTGGCTTCACTCACCAGGATTTCCAATCTGCCTGGCTTCACTCACCAGGACTATTCCGTCTGCCTTCCTGATCTAGAGAACGAGCTACCGAGCCCTCTCTGACCTAGTCCGAAGAACGAGCTACCGAGCCCTCTCCGTCTTTCACTTCCGGTCCAGAGAACGAGCTACCGAGCCCTCTCTGACCTAGTCCGGAGAACAAGCTACCAAGCCCTCTCCGACTTCCACTTGCCAAGTTCCCATACTTGGACTTCTCCGTGCCAAGTCTCCATACTTGGACTTTCTCCCGTGCCAAGCTCCCTGCTTGGACTTTTCCCGTGCCAAGCTCCCTGCTTGGATTTTTCCGTGCCAAGTCAACTCACCTCGGGTCAACCAGGTCAACCTTGACCAAGGGTTGCACCCACAACCTCCCAAGTTTCTGTTCTTGTCAAACATCAAGACACAACTTGAGTCAGGTCAACTCGAGTCAGGTCAACCAGGTTGCACCAACAATCTCCCATCATGTTCTCGTCAAACATCAAAATACAACTCGAGTCAGGTCAACTCGAGTCGGGTCAACCAGGTCAACCTTTACCTAAGGTTGCACCAACAATCTCCCCCTTTTTGATGTTTGACAAAACCATAACCTAACTTAGGTTTTCTAATGTTCTTCCTTGAACATTCTCCCGAAACCTACACTCTCCCCCTTTTTGACACACATCAAAAAGAGTGAATCAAGGTCAAGAGTTTCTTTCTAATGAAGGTCTCATACCTTTCATTGAAACCCTTAATTTCCCCCTTGATACTAAGGTCAACAATTAACTTAGTGATAATCTCATATCACTCAAGTCTTTAGGAGTAAAAACTCCCCCTAAAAGTCAACTCCCCTTGACTAATAGGTAAAACTCCCCCTAAAGATCAACTCCCCCTTGACCATTGCACCAACAATGTCTTGGAGAGTTTCAAACCTTTAGAACTCTAAAACACCACTTCCATAGCTGCAATTTCAGACAAACAGTCAAAATTCAGCAGGTTGGCACGCCCTGATCGGTCACCAGACCGATCAGGCTCCCTCTGGATCGGTCACAGTGACCGATCCAGGCTCCCCTGGACCGATCAGAAACCCTTCTGATCGGTCCACAAACCTGATAAAGGTCTGATAAGTTCTGATTTCTCTCCACGAAATTCAGAAACCTCTAGAAAATTACAGAAAATTCCAAAAATTGTGAAATTTTGAGGATACATTCCTCATAACATATACTATCATGGAAAAATAGTTTTCTGTGAAAATAACTTCCATTTTTCAATCTTGATACAAAGTTCAAAAGTCTTTGAAATAGCTCAAAGTTAACTTATCTTTGTATCAACTTGTTCAATGATGAATGCTATCACTAGAAAAGCTTCATCAAGATTTTTCAAATTAATTTTGAAATTATTTTAAACCAATTCAATTTAGGACCACAATCTTAGGGCTAAATGTACATGACTTGTACACAAGCTTTCCCTATGATCCTCAATTTCGAATTAGGCTCATCTAGGCACAAGAACTATGCACCTTGATCCTAACTCATCATCCTAATATCTCACACACATCTAAGGTGTATCAAACACATTCAAGTCAAATTTGATGTGAGATATGGGTTTAGGTCATCTTAGGCTAAGTTCTCATGCATTTTTTAAAACAACAACTTGATCTCCATATCAAATTGTGTGGTTTATCCTTAAGTCAATTTAATTGATCCTAAATGCAAGAGAAGAGATGATGACATGGCATATAATGATATCATAAATGAAACATGTGCCAATGTCATGATGTCATGGCATAAAGTGTGAAACTTAAATAAAGCATGACATTTAAACTAACCTAAGCATTATCATGACATTTTAAATGATCATAAAATAAATATGATGTCATGACATGATATATGGCAAACAATATATGGCAAATAACATGTAAAGGTATAGAAAATACCTAATTCTAGTCTTAGTTGCCATTTTTGATAATTTCGATCATTTTGCCATAAATTCTATATTCCTAAGTGTAATAGACCTAGCATCTTATACCAAAAATTTTTAGATCACTATGTGCCAATTAGATTGACTCTAGACAACTCCTCAAATTTGATTGGCACATTCTAATCACCTTAGGAATAATTCTTAATTTCATTTTCAAGGCTTGATTATACCTTGAAAAATCCTAAAGTGCCACCTTTTGCCATGATTAGGTTAACTACCTATTCAAGTAAGGTTGGCACACCCTAACTAATCTAGCGTGATGAAATCACGCTCCTAGGAACCCAATACCTATTGGAGCTCATTGGGTTCACTAAGTATTCACTAGGGATGACTTCCCTAGCAACCCTTCTAATGACCCTCCTAGGCTTTGAAGCCTTGGTCATTTGGGACTCATCAAGATCAACTCTAGGGGTTACTCCCCTTGTGACCTTGGTGATGGTCTTCCTTGCCCTAGATTTTGTTCCATAATCTAATGGAACATTGTGATAAGTGGGCTTGACCACTTGGGACTTCGGTTTGTGACCCAAACCTTTCATGTCCTTGGGCTTTGGTTTTTGCCCCTTAGACCCTATATTTGACTTTTCCAAATTTTTAAGGGTCTTTTCTAATATGTCAAGTCTTGACCTCAAGACTTGATTTTCCTTCTTTAATACCTCAAGACTTGATTTGTCATTTTTCTTTGAGGCATTCCTAGGCATGTGTCTAGTTGATTTGGGATTCCTACCTAGGTTTTCCTTAGCCTTAGATGGGTTAATTCTAGGGTTGGATTTCCTAGTGTTATCCTTATCTAGGCTCACATGTTTGGCACCTAAGCATGTGTACCGATTTCTAATGTTATCATGCTTACCATTATTAACAATAGCAATAAGGCTACTAGCATGTGTCTTATTATTATTGCAATAATGTGCCTTAGAGATTACCTTAGGGTTTGCCTTAGCTCCCCTTATCGATGTGCTCGTCTTCTTGTCCTTGTGAGGTTGCCTCCCCCTCGGACATTGGTCCCCTTCGCTTGCATTGGAAGCACACCACGTGCTCCTTGCTCTTGCGTATCGGGACTCCGGCTTCCTTGATCTTTGGCGCCGGTGGAGTCTTCCTAACCCTCTTTGGACATTTACTCTTGTAATGTCCAAATTCCCTACACTCAAAGCATAATATATGCAATTTACTAGAACTTAAATTGCTTGAGTTACCTAGGGTTGAGGTGGGATGTAAGCTCTCTCTTTCATCCCTTCCGGAGGTAGAAGCTTCTTCTCCTTGCTCCGAACTTGAAGAGGAACTCTCCTCCTCTTCTTCTTTAGATGTTGAGTAGCCCTCAACTTCTAAATTCATCCCTCCATGATGTGAACTCCTTGGCTCACTTGACTCCTCTTCATGGCTTGAAGTGGAGTTCCCCTCATGGAACTTAGCCAAGTTGTTCCACAACTCCTTGGCATTGTTGTATCCACCTATCTTACATAGAATGTCATTAGGTAATGAGAATTCAAATACTTTCATTACCTCATCGTTGATTATGGAATGGTGGATTTGTTCCCTTGTCCACTTCTTCTTCTCGAGTGGTTTTCCTTCCTTATCCATTGGAGGCTTGAAACCTAATTGAACACAACTCCAATTTTCAAGGTTAGTCATAAGAAAATACCTCATTCTTACCTTCCAATACGCGAAGTCGTCGCGGTCATAGAAAGGTGGAATGGTGATGTCTTCTCCGAGTTGATCCATCTCTAGCTTGTGCTCCCTCGGGTGTTAATCCGGCGAAGAGCGACCTCGCTCTGATACCACTTGATAGGACCGATGATCGCGGCTAGAAAGGGGGGGTGTGAATAGCCGCCCCAAATCGTTCGTTTCTTTCTACAAATCAAGGTTAGCGCAGCGGAAATAAACAATAGAAACGACAACGGAGAATAGCAAACCTCAAACTCGTCAATGTAACGAGGTTCGGAGATGAAAATCCTACTCCTCGGCGTGTCCGTAAGGTGGACGAAGCCTATCAATCCGTCGGTGGATGAGTCCCCGAAAAATCGGCTAATAAGAACACTCCTTCTGGGTGGAGAAACATCGCCACAGAAACTTCTTGCAACAGCAAGAAAGGTGTACAAAAATACAGCACAAAACAGAAGACAATATGAATGTACAAAACAAAGCTTGCCTACTGTTCTTGTCGACTGGAATCCGAAGCAGCAACTTCAGGAAACTCACAGCAACAGCTGATCAGTCGAGGAAAGCTCACCCGAAGCTTCAAGAAGGAGCTCACACGAAGCTCAGTGAGCTAAGAGCTCAGCAAAGCTCGATCACAGTCAGGAGTAGGAAGAAGAAGAGAAGCAGCCACTGTATAAGCCCTTGAACTCCTTTTATAACCTGCACTCAACCTGCACTGCACCTGCGAAGAACAGAAGACAGAAGACTAGCCGTTGTGTCTCAACGGCTAGGGCCAGACCGATCAGGCATCACCTTGATCGGTCTGGGGCTGATCTGATCGGTCGTGGGGACCGATCAGGCTCTATGCTGATCGGTCCCCAGACCGATCAGAATGTTTTCACAGAGAGTTGCCCAACTCTCTGTGCGTACCCTGATCGGTCCGGGGGACCGATCAGGCTTCCTGCTGATCGGTCCCCAGACCGATCAGTAAGCTCACAGAGGCACACTGATCGCTTTCTGATCGGTCTCCAGACCGATCCAAGTCTTGGTTTTTGCCCAAACTAAGTCCAAACCAATATCCGGTCAACCTTGACCTGTTGGTACATCATGCTTAGCATCCGGTCACTCCCTTGACCTGCTAAGACTCCCCAACAAGTGTCCGGTCAATCCCTTTGACCCACTTGGTCTTTCCAACACCAGATGTCCGATCACCATTGATCAATCTGGATTTTTCCTTTGCCCGGCTTCACTCACCAGGACTTTCACCTAGCTTCACTCACTAGGACTTTTACCTGGCTTCACTCACCAGGGTTTTCCATCTGCCCGGCTTCACTCACCAGGACTTCCAATCTGCCTAGCTTCACTCACTAGGACTTTTACCTGGCTTCACTCACCAGGGTTTCTCATCTGCCTGGCTTCACTCACCAGGGTTTTCCCTTTCACTTAGCTTCACTCACTAGGATTTTCACCTGGCTTCACTCACCAGGATTTCCCGACTGCCTGGCTTCACTCACCAGGACTTTCACCAACTGCCTGGCTTCACTCACCAGGACTTTCACTTTCACCTAGCTTCACTCACTAGGGTTTTCACCTGGCTTCACTCACCAGGATTTCCAATCTGCCTGGCTTCACTCACCAGGACTTTTCCGTCTGCCTGGCTTCACTCACCAGGACTTCTCCGTGCCAAGTCTTCATACTTGGACTTTTCCCGTGCCAAGTCTCCATCCGGTCCAGAGAACGAGCTACCGAGCCCTCTCTGACCTAGTCCGGAGAACAAGCTACCAAGCCCTCTCCGACTTCCACTTGCCAAGTTCCCATACTCGGACTTCTCCGTGCCAAGTCTCCATACTTGGACTTTCTCCCGTGCCAAACTCCCTGCTTGGACTTTTCCCGTGCCAAGCTCCCTGCTTGGACTTTTCCGTGTCAAGTCAACTCACCTCGGGTCACCAGGTCAACCTTGACCAAGGGTTGCACCCACAACCTCCCAAGTTTCTGTTCTTGTCAAACATCAAGATACAACTTGAGTCAGGTCAACTCGAGTCAGGTCAACCAGGTTGCACCAACAATCTCCCATCATGTTCTCGTCAAACATCAAAATACAACTCGAGTCGGGTCAACTCGAGTCGGGTCAACCAGGTCAACCTTGACCTAAGGTTGCACCAACAGTAATGTCATATTATGGCTGAGATATGGTCAAGTAGGCAATAGTTGAGATTTGCAAATTGCTAATTTTGGAAACACATATGTTTATTTATCTAATCAAACTTTTCACACGCACAATGTCTTTCATGTTCCATCTATCACTAAAAATTTACTTTCTACACGTCAGTTTTATCTTGATAACAATATCATTTTTGAGTTTCATCATAATCATTATCTTATAAAAGATAGAGGAACAAATGCTATTGTGTTTTATAGGAGAATAAAAAATGGTCTATACTATCTTCAGAGTTCTTCAATCAAAGCTTTTGTTGGTGAACGCACAAATAAACTAGCTTAGCATGCTCGACTTGGTCATCCTTCCCTTCGTATTGTTCAGTTAATCATCAATAGGTATGGTTTGCATACTTCTATTACCTTCTCTCCATCTCATTCATGTAGAGTCTGCATGGAACCTAAAAGTCATAAGCTACCTTTCTTTAAATCCAATTATGTTTCTAATTTTCCATTTGAAATAATCCATTCTGATGTTTGGGGCCCTACACCTATTTTGTCTAATTAAGGTTTCCAATATTATGTTACCTTCATTGATCATTTTAGTAAATATACTTGGCTCTATCCTGTGAGAAGGAAATCTGATTTTGTAATGCCCCGGCCTGGGCGGGCCCCACCCGAACCAAATCAGGAATGTCACCAGAATTGCCCATCGGGTTGACGAGTAGCTCCACAAACCACCGGAGGTCCTTTCAGCGTGCTTTGTCCTCACTCGCACGCACCTTGGAAAACTTCCCAGGAGGTTACCCATCCTTAGATTTCTCCAAGCCAAACACGTTTAACTTTGGAGTTCTTAAGTTTGAGCTTCCGAAAAGGAAGGTGCACCTTGGTGATATGGATAGTATTATCTAACCTTTTAAGCCATACTTAACCAGAATCTCAGAACCGGGGTATTACAGATTTATTTGATATATTATGTAATTTTTAAATTCAAGTTGAATGATATTTTAATCGTAAAATACTCTCTTTTTATTCTAATTGGGGAGGTGAATATCAAGCTCTCTAATAACTCCCATATACCATCAGAATCACCTCAGGTTGCTACTCCAATCTTGGAAGCCTCGCCGGTCAAAGATAATATGCTCTCTAGTTTTGGATCCTCGAATAATGCAAGTCCATCATCTACATCACCATGTCAACCTGTTTCCTCGTCACCATCAACAAGTGATTCAGATGATAATGCTCCTAGTCGTATGCTTCCTGTTAGTGACATTTATGAACGTTGCCCACTAAATGCAACTTGATATGCCCTTCCACGAGCTCTAGTAGTCTCTTCAAAATCTATTAAACCAACTTGTTTTACACAAGCAAGCAAGGATCCAAACTAGCGTAGTGCAATGGCTACATAATTTGATGCATTTCTTCGCAATGGAACATGGAGTCTAGTTCCGCGCACTCCCTCAATGAATGTTGTGGTCTCTAAATGGGTATTCTGTCTTCAGCATCGAGCTGATGGTTCTCTTGAACGACACAAAACTTGACTTGTAGCTAAAGGATTTAATTAATAACTAGGTATTGACTTTAATGACACTTTAGCCTAATCATCAAAATTACATCTGTCAGACTATTATTATCAATAGCTGTTAGTTCTAATTGGCATGTACGATCATTGGACAATTCAAATGTATTTCTCCATGGTTATCTTAAGGAAACTGTATTTATAGAGCAACCACTTGAGTTCATTCATTAACAATTTCTATCTCATATTTGTCAACTTAAGAAATCCTTATATGGTCTTCGACAAGCTCCTCGTGCATGGTTTCATCGACTATCTAATTGGTTACAAGTTCAAGGATTTTCTAGATCAAAGACTACTCATCTCGATTTCACAAATATAATGATGGATCTATGATATTTTTTCTTATTTATGTGGACGACATTCTGATAATCGGTAATGATCACAAGGGTATCACAACTTTATTAAGTCTTCTCAATCAAGAATTTCCTACTCGAGATTTGGGTATTGCTCATTTTTTCCTTGGTATTGAGCTTATTCCACATGAGGATGACTATCTTCTCTCTTAGAGCAAATACATTACTGGACTTTTTCAAAGAGCCAAAATGGATGAAGCACGTCCGATCTCTACACCAATTGCTATAAACAACTCTCCAACTTCATCTTCTCCTGCTCTATACGATCCATAAATTTATCGAAATATTGTTGGAGCCTTACAATATGTAACTATCACATGCCCTGATATTACTTTTACGGTAAATTGTGCTTGTCAATTCATGCATACTCCAACTGAACAAAATTAGGATAATGTAAAAAGAATACTTCTCTATCTCAAAGTTACTATCCTACATAGTCTTTTTTTATATCGCTAATCGTCTCGAGATTTACATGCATATAATGATGCAGATTGGACAAGTTCTCCTGAAGATAGACGCTCTACTAGTGGATATGCAATATTTCTTAGATGAAATCTTATCTCATGGAATTCGAAAAAGAAACTTATGATATCTCGTTCATGCACTGAGGCCGAATATAAAGCTATAGCAAATATAACGTTAAAAATTATTTAGCTTCAATCACTTATCTCTTAACTTCATCTTGCATCAAATATTGCACCAAAAATTTGGTGCGACGACATTGAAACAGCATATCTCACAACAATTTCAATCTTTCATGCTCGTACAAAATATGTGAAAATTGATTTTCATTTTGTTCGTGAACATGTGGAAACTCAACGGTTATCCGTCTCTTATATTTCTGTTGAAGATCAAATCGTTGATATCTTTACTAAGCCATTATCCAGACAACATTTCAACAAATTAGCAAGCAAACTCAATGTCAAAGATGTTGGTGTGGTTCGTACTAACGGTCTAATCCAAGTTTTGATGAATGACAAGTAAGTTAAGTTAGGTTATGTTGTGATGTAACCACTTCATTGAGTGTGCAAGAAATCTAGCTAGGTCGACGGGCCGACCAAATAGCTGGTACGAAATCTAGCTAAGTCGACGGACCGACCGAATAGCTAGTACAAAATCCAACTTGTAAAATATGGTACCCCAAATATTAATTAAATAATATGGTTAAATAGAGGAATAATCTTAACGGAATTTTTCGAAATTTTTAGAAATTTTCTGGAAATTTTTCGGAGACATTATGGTATAGATTACGGGGATAAATATTGGGTCACGGGAAAGTCTGTTTAGGCTATCCCATTGAACGAGGAAAAGTTTTATTTTTCTTTTCCGTTTCTTTTTCTTTTTCTTCTCCCCTCACCCGACATCGTGCCTGACTCTTCTTCTCTTCTCCTTCTCCTCCCAGAGCCCGATTCCCCTTCCTCTTCCTTCTCCCTCACGCGGCGCGCAACACCTTCTCCTCTTCCCCTTTTCTCCCGCGATGACGAAGCCGCCTACTCTTCCCTGAGCCGGATCCTCTTCCCCTGCTTATGTGCCCTAGCCCCTCTTCTCGTCCCCGTCTCCTTCTCTGAATCGCCAGTCAAACCCTAGGTCTGTCCGACCTGCATCGTCGCCACCCGATGCTGACAATCGGCGTCGCCGTTCCTCCACGCGAGCAGCCGACGATCGTTGGGTCCTCCTCACCAACGTCGATGATCCCTGCCCTAGCATAGCGCCGGCAGCCCGATCCCTTTCCACCTCCGGCAAAGGGTAAGCTGCCAGCACAGATTTGGGATCTGGCCACTGGATTCTGGCAGTAATTTCTCCTAGGACTAACTACTTCGTTTTGGCAGCAAGTTGCTCCGGCCACTGTTTTTCCGACAACAAGCACATCCAACAGTGACTCAACAATCAGCCATTCAAGTTTGGGTGAGTATTTGGATTGAGTCATTGGGTTGAATGCTTTGATGCGGATGTGATGATTTTCAATTCAGGGCTTTTGGTATTTGCTGTGGCAATCCTGCTTCGGCTGAGGACATCAAGGAAGAGGCTGCTAAGGTGAGTTTTCATGATAAGCTTTAATCCGAGCTATGAAGGAAGTGTGGATTAATTAAGGAAATTATAATGCTGGGTTGAAGCTAATTCAATCAAGAAATTGATATTAGATGGATATGATAGTTAGGGTTAGGGAAACTAACCCTAATTGAACGTGGAGTTATATTTAATTAGGGTTAAAATGTTGGATCTAATATAAGCTTCGGGTTAAATCTGATTTATTTAATTAACCGAGATCAATGAATATAATTAGGGTTTCCTGGTTAATAGGAATTTTGATTAAGTTATTGGATATCAGCGAGCATGGCTTAATTATATATATGTTGTTACAGGGTTTTGATTCGAGACGAGCGTCTCGACGTGGACTCTATTTCCGATACGATCTCCATTATTTTTGAGGTGGGGTACCTTGACTTATCTCTTTTGATATGTCATGTTGATATGCGTAGTAGGTTATAGCCTTTAGTAATAATTATGTTTATCTTTGTTTTGGTATGTCACTACATGATACATGTTGCATGCTTTTATCTGTTCTGCATTTATGTTTTATACCATCTTGTTTATTGCCATGACTATTTATACTCATAGAGGTAGTGACATACCATGCATTATGATACACTGGACTAGTCATTTACCATATCTGACATATGTATCTAGATCTGATTATTTCATGTTTAGTGTCATGCAACATCTCGCATGATTGCATGCTGAGCGATTGACAACTCCATTATTATTGAGCACATCACTAGTTACATGGATTTGCACACACAACCACTCATGGGTTAGTGGTATATCAGTCAGGGTGTGTGGCAGTTTTGCTCTGTTAGGCTCCGTTGGTCCGCTCATGGGTAGTGTGACGCAGCGTGGTAGCCAGCAGGGATCCCTCCTCTGGACTGTCTCAGGGAGATGAGAGCACTAAGCTCCCCCACTTATGATTTGGGGTAGGAGGATAGGTGTACTCCGACAACATCCTATCCACTCGGTCACTCATCAGGAGCAGTGATGACAGAGTGCACAGTTGTCATAGCCCTACCCACTCAATCTCACCATTGTGTGTGAGATGGCTGACTGGCATCAAGGGTGATCAGGACATGTCATTGGCATCATATGCATGATTGCATTATTGTTTGTGTTTGCTGTACTTTATTTGCTGCATATTGGATGGATGCATATATTTGACATGCATACAGGGACTTGTTACTTTTGGTCTGACGACCTTATTATTTTGATAGGAGGTTCTAGTGAGTACACATATTTATTATTATTGGTTATTTCATATTATGTATGTCAACTTGGTATTTGCTGAGGATTTGGCTCACCCCGTTGATATTACCATTTCAGGTTGATGCTGTCAGGAGGTTTCAGTCGCTAGTCCCCACTCGGTTTTCTACTCTTTAGTGTTTTGGTTCCTTGTTACATTTCATATATATGTGTGTGATGTGTATGTTTGTACTCGAGGAGTTTTCTCGAGTTTTCGGTCTACTACACTTCTTTTTCCGCTGTGTTGGTTTCTCTGTCGTGGTGTTAAGATTTCCGCCATTGTAGTGGAGTAGGTGGTTTTCAAATATAAACTGTGTGATTGTGTCAGCCAGAGGTTGAAATATATAAAAACTGCGTGGTTGTTTAGTTATGTTTATTGTTATTGTTCCGGCCATGTTGGCCGAGGTATATGTGGCCCTGAGGGCCTTGTAGAATAGTTTCATATTGTCACCCGTACAGGGGAGAAGTTGCCGAAATTTCTTCTGGCAGGGACTACCTGGGGCGTGACACAATTAGGTTGACGGACCGACCAGATAGCTGGTACGAAATCCATCTAGGTCGACAGGCCGACCAGATACCTGGTACGAAATCCAGCGAGGTCGATAGGCCGACTGGATAGTTGGTACGAAGTCTAGCTAGGTCAACGGGCCGACCCAATAGCTAACACGAAGTCTAGACAGGTTAACGGGTTGATCGGATGTCTGGCAGACTAGTAAGTTAAGATAAGTCACTAGAGGAGAGTGACCAAGTGAGGGCGCATCCCGGTTAGAGGGGCAGTACGCGTTGGTCCAGCTTAGATCCATTTGAGATTCCTAAACTGAGAGTTTGACTAGTTCCTAGTCCTTGGAGGCCATGAACTAATTACTATCCTTTATTATCATTTATTATTTGCCCTAATAGTTATTTTGCAAGCTATTTGGACTAACGTGGTTTTGCGGGACAAAAGGAGTTGATTTTCCTTTGGATGAAGAGTGACAAAAGCGCCTTCAAGCAGTGAAGGCACTTTTGTACTGTTCATAGAAGGCGCCTTCCATAGGATAAAATTTTGACATCGCAACGGATATTTACCGAGCTGTTCTGGATCAAACTTGCTCATTGGAGGCGCCTTCCATGGCTATGGAAGGCGCCTTCCACAGCCTATATAAGCCAGGCTCGACCAAGCAACCAACAACAACTACCTTACGAGCTACTACGCGTTCATTTGAGGTTCCGACTGCTCCGGGCTCCTGCTACTACTTTGCTCTGAATCTGCTACGCCCGATAACTACTCCAAGGAGTTCTGATCATGACCAGTAGATTGACATCGACACGAGCACTTAAACATCAATCTTTAAGTATTGGTAACATTTATTTTTGTGTATTTAATTACTACAAAAGGACAAGTACAGGATGTTGCACTTGTTCTAAATTTCCGTGTATTCAATTCCCTCTTCCAGAGGTATCGAAAGAGGTTTTTAATGAATTACCCATCAATAGGTCTACGGGACATGGGTCTTGGAGTAGGAGTCGCCGAAGACTCCGAACCAAGTAAAACCTCCTATGTTTTCTTGTATTGTTTTCATTTTAATTTCCTCTGCGCATACTCGTGATTTCAAAACTAAAAAAAGAGAATTTTTTAAAATCACATGATTCACCCCCCCCCCCTCATGTGCGTAATCGCTCCAACAAGTGGTATCAGAGCAAGATTATGCTCTGAATTGGTGCAACCACCAATCAGGCCGGGGGAATCGTTTTTAGATTTTTCAGATTCTATTTGAATCATTTTAAATATATCTCAAATACTGCTAATTCAAGATCAAGTATTGGTACCTCATTTTAGTTTTTCTTCTACAGCTGTTAAATGGCACAACTTGAAGGGTGCATCACCGTCCATCCTCCCCTATTCAACAGTGATGGCATCCCATACTAGAAGAAGCGGATGGAAGTTTATCTAAAAACCGACTTCGACCAATAGTTCAGCATCACCAAAGGTTACAAGGTTCCAGTCGATAACGCCGGAATTCCAATGGACCTGAAACATTGGAATCCAGAAATGAAAAAAAAAACATAGATCAACTTCAAAGCTCTCAATACAATTCAGTGCGGACTAACAAAATAAGAGCTGAACCGCGTCGGCCCACACGAAAACATAAAAAAACTTTGGGATAAGCTAATAGAACTACACGAGGGAACCAGCGATGCCAAGGTAACAAAGAGAGATTTATTTTTAAATAAATTATTTAATGTCAAAATGCAGGAAGGTGAGACTGTCAGTCAGCTGCACGCGAGAATAAAGGGCATCCTCAACGGACTCCACACAATCGGCCACCAATTAGAGAATTGGGATCTGATAAGATATGCCTTAAATGCATTTCCTCGAAATACACTGTGGGCATCCATCGTGGATGCCTATAAGATTTTGAGGAACTTGTCAAAATTAAAACTAGATAAATTATTTTGTAAACTAGAACTGCACGAACTGACTAACGTCAAATCTGAGAAAGGTCTTGCTCTTATTGCAGGATCATCAAAAGATAAGTCAAAATCCAAGTCTAAACAGAAAGACGAGTCTAACCCAAACGCAGATGATGAAGAACACCTAGTGAACTTGGTTAGAAAAATATTCACCAGGAGAAAGAAGAACTTCACCAGCAAGGACTTGCAAAAGATCAACTCCACCTCCAACTCCAACAACAAGAACGTGACCTACTTCGGAGGCAACAAGAAAGGACATTACAAGACCGACTGCCCGAATCTGAAAAAGAAGAAGGCCTCAAGGCAACGTGGAACAAATCGACCAAAGATGAATTAAACGGCAGAGAACCGAAGCACTCCAACTATCTCGCACTGATGGCGCATGGTCCAGAATCGGAGAGTGAATCGAAAGGTGGGTCCGAACCTGAATCAAGCCACAAGTCCGCACTCGTTTTCGAAGGTTCCGATGAGGTATGTTTTAGATTAAATAAAAAGTTCTTTAAAATCATTGCATGCTTAAATAGGAAATTAATTACTTATGAAAAATAAATAAACGAACTAATAAAATAAAATGATAAACTTAATGAACAATTAAAATTGAATTCAACAACTGAACCAATTCAAACTGAAATCCCAACTCAAGTTGCAAAACTTGAGGAGGATAATCTCAGATTGAAAAATGAAATAGTTAAACTAAAGGAATTACTTGAAAAATTCACAACTAGATCCGAGTATCTTGACATGATACTTGGATCACAAAGAGTTGTGTATAATAAGTCCGCACTCGGATATAAGCTTAGCTCAACCAACAAATCCTTTATATCTTTAGTTAACCAAAATAAAAATTAGAGTAAAGCTCGGGTTCCGAAAGCGTGTCTAATCACGCAAGTAGGACCTAATCAATATTATATACCTAACGATAAAATTTATTATAGAAATCATAATAAATCATCTCCCTTAAACTCTAAAATTAAATCTTCAAAAATAAATACAAAAGAAAAGAAAAACCTTAAGTTATTCAAACCTAACTTAAACAAATACAATATAAACAAAAATTATAATCAAGTATACTATAATTATAAAAGTAATCGGTATAAATCCAAAACTTAAACTCAAAATGTTCAACAATTCAAGGGAAGGATCCAAATTAGTTGGCACCTCTAAAATAATAACTTACCCGGTAGGGTAATTAGGACTAGCTAAAATAGGGACAACAGATTAACTTGACAAAAATATTGGTGAAGTTTGGATGATAGTAGGTTAGAGAAACTATGTCTATGCATGTCTAAGAAGATATGGCTTCGACTTGGTGCATTTGGCTTAGTAGAACTAACTGAACCTACCCCTTACGGATCCTAACTAGTTAGACCAAGGTTTTGTACTAAGTTCAATGGATAGGACTATTTGGAAAACCTTGAAGGCATGATTACTCTAATGATGTCCAGGTGACTTACCATAGTCCAAAAGTTTATCCAAAAAATGTTTGTTTGTTGAACCCAAAGCTAAATCTGAATCTAACACAAAGTTAAACTCAACCCTGAAATTGAACTTAACTCATCTTACAAAATTATAGGATTCCTTGATTAAAAAAGTAGATCAAGTGAGATGACTAAGGATTTAAATTTAAAATTAAAATTAACATTTAAAATTTAAATTTAAACAAAAAAAATTAAATCAAAATTAAAATCAAAATTAAGTTTAAACTTAAAATTTTTAAAAATTTAAACTTAAAAATTAAAATTAAATTTAAACTTAAAAAATTAAAATTAAAATTAAAATTTAAACTTAAAATTTTAAAATTTAAATTTAAATTTAAACTTAAAAATTTAGAAATTTAAAATTTAAATTTAAACTTACAATTTTAAAATTAAATTTAAACTTAAAAATTTAAAATTAAATTTAAATTTAAATTTAAACTTAAAAATTAAAATTAAAATTAAATTAAACTTTAAACTTTAAAATTTAAAATTAAACTTAAACTTAAAATTAAATTTAAACTTAAAAAGATTAAATTAAAAAAAACTTAAACCTAAATTAAAAATAAATAAATTTTAAAAAAAATCCTGAAGGCGCCTCCGACACCATCGGAGGAGCCCTCAGGAGAGGCTGGAAAATTCCCGCCTAAGCGCTGGAAGGTGCCTTCAGCCGTTTAAAGGTGTCTTCCATAACCTAGTGAAGGTGCCTTCGACTGGCTTTTTCCAGCGAACAGAATCGAGTTTTGTTCGCAAAATCGGCAGTAATAAGATGCCTTCCAACCATAGTTTCTCTACTCTTTCGTCCCCAAAATCTCGAAAATTGCCCCTAGGTATACCCTACCTCAATATGTATCTTCAATACTTAGTTTATATGCATTTTTTTGTCCATTTATGCCTATATGTGTATAAAATTAGAAAAAGATGACATGTTGCCCATAACACCAGTAATGCTCCATCAAGTGATACTAGGTTTCCCACCGAGCAGCTTAGGATAAATTTCATTAAGCATACATATGTTCCATTAAAATCTAGGTACTTGAATAGGACTTTTTTTACCCAGTATTGCACCCCTATTATACAGGTCATTGAGCATTACCAATTAAAAAAACTGGTTTACTACAGTCATGCAGTAAATCTCAATTTATGTGCTCAGTTCTATAATAACTCAGAACGGATAGATGACATGACCTACTCCACCAGAGTTGGTGGAAAGGATTTTCACTTTTCCCCTACTTTATTATATACTAGCCTAGGACTCAGGGCATTTGCATGTCTATTTTTGTGTTACCCTAGTAGGGATCTGCCATTTGGTGAGCCTAACTCCCATATTACATTATATACTATCTACATGTTTTTTTTTTGGAGGAGAGAGTGCCTACAGTGACTGACTTTAGGTCACTCTCCCTCAGGGTCCAGGACTATATCTTGTATCGAGTCCTGACTACATGCATTTTGCCGATCACATCTTGCGATGATGCGACTTTCCCACTCCTTTTTATATGTCCTCTGTCAGCATCTAGACATCGATATTGCATTACATATGTTTCATAATGTCATACATGCATCCGGTCTTATCACTAGGTTTGAGGTACACATGCCCTATTGTCACATTTTGACATATATATTTTCGACCTTAGAGATAGATATAAGCTAAGGGAGGACTACTTCTCTTAGTACATATGATGAGTTTGGTCAGTGTCAGCTAGCATTAGCGCATATAGACATCACCGCTCAGGGAACTCTAGCTTGGAGAGGTGTGCCTCAATGAGTCGTACCAGTCAGGGCCGATGAGGAGTTTCCACCTTTTATTTTAGCCGAGGGAGAGGAGTGGCTAGAGTTTGCAGCTGAGGAGATGTTTGGGTATGCTTTGACTTCGAACTAGCCTTCGACCTCGACCCAGCCCTCGACTTCTCTATCCGTCGAGGATCGACTCGCTCGACTTGAGGAGTCCTCCGCTTAGCTTCGGCAGTTAGTCTCGGATGGATTCACAAACCTAGCTCTAATACCAAGCTGACATGTATAGTAGAAATAACCAATAGTAACAGTTATGCATATAGTCTCCTTGAATAATAATCGAAAATGCAAAATTAAGGAAATGGGAGAAGCTGTACTCACTGAGACATCCTATCAGGATAATAAGGGTCGTCAGACCAGATACAAAATGTCACCTGTATGCATGTCAATCATATGCATCCACCAAATATGCAGCAAACAAAGTGCATCAAACAAGCAATAAATGCAATCCATGCATATGATGCAAATGACATGGTCACCCCTGACGTCAGTCAGCCATCTCACATACGATGGTGAGACCGAGTGGGTAGGGCTATGACAACTGTGCACTCTGCCATCACTGCTCCTGATGAGTGACCGAGTGGGCAGGATGCTGTCGGAATACACCTATCCTTCTACACCAAATCATAAGTGGGGAAGCTCAATGCTCTCATCTCCCTAAGACAATCCAGAGGAGGGACCCCTGTCATGCTACCACGCTGTGTCACGCTACCCATGAGTGGACCAGTGGAGCACTGACAAAGCAAACTGCCACACACCCTGCCTAATATAGCACTAACCCATGAGTGGTTGTGTGTGCAGATCCATGTAACTGGCGATGAGCTCAACAATAATAGAGCTGTTAATCGCTCAACATGCAATCATGCAAGATGGTGCATGACATTAAGCATGTAAATCCTGACCATATCCACATCCATAAAGTATGTACAAAAAGGTAAATGATATGGCAAATAACTAGTCTGGTACACCATAAGGCATGGTATGTCATTGTCTCTATGAACATAAATACACATGGCAATATTCAAGAGGGTATAAAACATAAATGCAGAACAGATAAAAAGCATGCAATAGGTATCATGTAGTGACATACCAAACAGAAATCAACATAACTATTATTGTAAGTTTTAACCTACTAAGCATATCAGAATGATAATATCAAAAGATAAGTCAATGGTACCCGCCTCAAATATGGCGCGTGCCAAAAATAACCCCACGTAAGACAGCTCATCGTAAATCAAAGTCCTGTAATAACACATTTAATTTAGCTACTCCCACATATATATAACAAATCAGCTAAACCAAATTCTTATTTATCAGGAACCCTAATTCTTTCATTATATCTCGGTTAGCTACATAATCGAGTCTAATCCGAAGCTTAGGTTAAATCTATTACTTAATCCCTAACTAAATATATCTCACAAGTTAATTATGGTTAGCTCCATTAACCCTAACCTTTCCACTATTCAATTTGATCAAAATCTATACATAATCAACCTAAACTTAAATAAATTCGAGTACAGTTCATCCCTAACCTTTCCTAGCTTCAAACCCGTGTATGCTACAACAGATGAAACAATTCCTCTACTTCTTACCTCAACACCAAACCTTACCTGTACGATGGCAACAAGCAGCAAAGTAGCTGTTGTAGGAGATAACGGTCGGAGGTAGGGCACAGAAAGGGTCGACTGTGAACAACTCCCTCGGCGTCGGCTGCTCGTGTGGATGAACTGCTACGCCGGCTATCAGCACATGGTGGCGACGACTCGAGTCAGACAGATCTAGGGTTCGACCGTCAGTGCGAGGAGACGTGACGAGGTCAGCGGGGTCGGCGATCTAGGGCAGAGGGGAGGCGCTCGGTGGTGAAGATGGAAGAGCTCAACCCCCCCCCCCCAGTGACTGCCGATCAGCAAACGATGGTGCGACCTCAGGTGGCTGTGGCGATGTTTTACAGATCGTGTGAGGTGAACTCAGGGCAAAATGAGAAGGGATTCATCTTCTTGGCCACTGCTTTTGTACGCGGGGGAGAGGAGGAGTCACGAGCGGCGACAACGTTGGTGCTTCAGTTGGGGAAGAGGAAGAAGAACCGGTGTTGCGCGAGCAAAGGGAAAGAAGGGATCGACAAAGAAATAGAGAGGAATTTAGGGAAAAGAAAAGGAAAATAATAAAAATTATTTAAAGAAATTCAACATTTCCTCGTTTAAATGGGGTAGCTTAAACATGTTTTTTTGTGGCCCAATAATTGATCCCCTTAAACTCGTCATACGAGCTCCGAAAAAATCTAAAATTTTTTTTGAAAATTTCTAAGAATTCCAATAAGGTTATTCGTCTATTAAACCTTATTATTCAATTTTTTATTTATTGCCGTATTTTACACTTTGTCTTCTAGTGCTGCCCTTGGTGATTTATTAATGAGATAGCATGTCATGTTAACCGCTTCCGTCCAAAAATTCTTTGCAAGCCCTGCATTCAGCCTGAGATATCTTGTCTTCTCAATGATTGACCTGTTCAACCTTTCTGCCACCCCGTTCTACTGAGGTCTCCTGCGAACCGAGAAATGCTTCATTATTACATGCTACTCACAAAATTCTTGAAACTTTGAATCTGTGTACTCAGCCTCATTGTCTGACCTAAGACATTTGATCTTCCTTCTAGCCTAGTTCTCCATTTCAGTTTTTCACAGTTTAAACTTTGTAAAAGTTTCGTACTTATGACGCATAAAGTATACTCAGACCTTTCGTGAGAAATCATCAGTAAAACTCACAAAATAAAGTTTCCTCCACGTGATGCTATACTGGCTGGTCCCCAGAGATCCGTATGTACATAATCCAGAATCCTCTCCGTCTTGTTTGTTGTCATCTTGAATTGCACTTTGTTTTGTTTCTCAATAACACAGAATTTGCATAATTCAAGCTTGCATGTCTTGACACCCTTCAACAAATCTCTCTTGTGAAGTTATAGCATCCAACGTACATCCATATGTCCTAGCCGCATACCACAAGACAGTATTGTCTGATTCAAACTCTATCGAGGTGGCTCTACCTACAACTGTAGTTTCTATCAACTTGTAGATGTTTCCTTCTACCTTTTATCCATTCATTACCATCAGAGCTCCCTTGCTAATCTTCATCACCCCGCTCACTGATTTATAATTGCAACCAATATCATCCAATGTGCCTAGTGAGATCAAGTTCTTCCTTAGCTCTAGTATATATCTAACATCACATAGGGTTCTGATCACACCATCAAACATCTTGATTATGACGTTCCCTATGCCGATAACTTTGCATGACACATCGTTTCCCACCAACACTGAACCAAAATCCACTGCCCTATAGGTGTCAAATCACTCATTGTTTGGAGTCATGTGATATGAGCATGCAGAGTCTAAAATCCATGCATCCGTCTGCTACTCCGAACTCGACATAACTGATAGCATATCTCCATCACCGTTCTCTGAAAATTTTTTCTTCAATTATGTTTGTAGACTTTGCCGAACTACCTTTGTTCTCTACAACATGTTTCTTTATCTCTGGACAATCTCTCTTAATATGACCTTTGCCTCCACACTTGTACACATGATCACCTTCTTCCTTCTCAACTTAGAATGAGTCTTGTTGTTGTTGTCAGATCCGTGTCAAGATTTGCTCCTACCACGCTCTTGGTTGCTATTTACCACAAGTCTTTCTCCCTGAGAAACTTTATTGCTTATTTTCTTCCTTTGGTGAAAATCTAGCAACGCATCTGTGATCTCCTCCAATTTAAGAGTTTCCTTACCCCACATCATAGTAGTAATCAAATTCTCGTACGTATGAGATGAAGGTAGAGAATTTAACAACGTCAACGTCTTATCTTCATCTTCATCTTCATCTTCACATCAATCCGCTTCGGATCACTCGCAATTTGATTGAATACGTTAGATCACTCGCAATCTTGTGATTATTGTTGTAGAATAGGTTTACAATGATCTCTATAAATAATGCATAAACTCTAGACCCGGTAAAATCATAATAGAATTTTAAAATCATAATAGAATTTTGTTATGAAAAATCATAACAGAATTCTATTATAAAAAATCATAACAAAAATTTATTATATAAAATCATAAAAATAAATTATTATAAAAAATCTTAACAGTTTTTTTTATTGGCCTTCATCTAAATATGAATCATCCGTCGAATTATGATGATACATGCTTTTATGGTACCAATAATTGAGAAGCAGATTGAACTCTCTATCGTACGGGAACACGTCTTGTTCCCCATCAGACACGTCCACTATGAGAGACCCATACAGCCTGGCAGCCCTCTACATCCCGTAATGTCCATGGTATAAATATATGTCGGCCTGCATCGAACTCCAACAAGCAAAAAACAGAAGTCCTCTTGGCTTCCATGATTTACCTCCCTCGTGATGGCATAGGGTCGGGTGCGACGGGGGCGTTGGGACGAGTGATTTTACCTTTTACCACATTTGTAAAAATTAATACCAAATAATAAATAGCCGTCTTGATTTGATTTGATGAATAAAAATAATTAAAAAATAAAATGGATAAAGCCTTTATAATTAATTGTAAGAAAATTTTAAATTCTAAATTAAATATATATATATATATATATATATATATATAGTAAAACTATAAATAAATAATTCTAATAAATTATATAATCCCACGACATTTGTCAACTCAACAGAAAAGAAAATGAAAACCTAACCTGTCGACTTTAAATCTGTAAGAGAAAACTCTCCTCAGGATCGATGGAGCATTGGGAGATGGAGGTAGTCCCATCAGCCCAAGGTGTTCCATGCTGTCGAAAACACAAAACATACAAGGTATAGCTGAAATTTCCAAACGTCAATCTTGTTATTACTATTACTTGTGGTAGTGGAAAATAACTACTTGCAGTTCTTGTCCTTGTCAAAGTGGTTTAGAGTTTTTTTTTTTTTTTCTCTCAGTATAACAACTCCTCTCTTCTACCTTTGAACATGCCGTCTAGCTTTAATTGTATCCAGTGAACAAATTAAGAAAAGGTTAGATAATTATAAAAAAAAAATTGAAATGAGCTAAATTAAATCAAATTTAAAATAACTAAATTATTGAAATAATTCTTAAGATTGATTTGATTTCTTTTTTACCAAGAGTTGATTCGTTTATATATTATCTATCTCTAACTTATTAGATAGATTATTAAATTTTATAATATAAGCTTGTTTGATTATAATAAGTGATTCAAATCACTTGATGGAAAATCAAAAGGATTACGCAATATTCATATCGTCAAAGAAATAACTTTGATCGAAGTTCCACTATCTTAAATTGCACTATCTCATATTAGTTTTAACTAAAATTATATTATTTTTGAATAAATTTGATAAAAATAATATATCACTTTAAATAACTTTGATTAAAATTATACCATCTTCAAATAGTTTTGATAAAAAAATCATAGAATCTTAGAGATGCACCACCACCACCACCACCACCACCAACAAGTCCTCCTCCGGGCAAAGCGGTACAACCAACTCCGACTGCGCCGCCTGCGCCACCAGCGCCGCCGCTGCAAGCCTGGGTTAATTATCTCTTCCGGTAGCAGATCAGTTTACTTTATCGCAATCGTTTTCTCAGTTTTAAAAATGCGAGAGGGTTTTAATTAAAATAGTCGACCATCTAATGATCTAAAACTACACTTTATTTGCTTGAGAAAATTTTCCTATCACTATTTTCCTTTTTTTTTAAATAATAATTTAATCCATTTAAATTTATTCAAGAGGAATAATTTCCCTATTTTAATGTATCGTGAAGATTTTGATATTTTTCAAGGCATGTTTATCTTAATTTTGGCTCATAAATGTTAATTATAAATTTGTTTGGTCATATTAAATAGTTTGATGACAAAAAGAAAAATATTGCGGACCACGTACGGCCAAGTTGCATGACGGAAAGTTCTCCTGAAAAGTAAAGTTCCTTACTATTCCCTCGATGATAATAATAATAATAATAATAATAATAATAATAATAATAATAATAATAATAATAATAATGATGATGATGATGATGATGATGATAAAAAAAATATAGGAAAAGATATAAAAGAGTCCTTCTTATTTTTGTAATCTTCCAAAGGGTATTCATTTTAAAAAGAAAGAGTAAAAAAAATATATCATTGTGGTAAAAGATGAATACGTTCGTCTTCAGTGTCTTCGTCAACCCGTCACAAGATTAACACGGAAAAGATAAATTATGGACGACTATTAACTTTTGAAATAGTGACTAACAAATAAGATTTTAGTCTCTTCAGAGACATCCGTTAAAATTGGAACGATACAGAGAAGATTAGCATGACCCTATGCAAGGATAACACGTATAAATAGTAAAAAAAAAAACATATCATGAACTACGTAAACACTCCCCTTGAACAGCCAATTCTGCAGTACGTCACAATCACGAACTTAATAGTCGAAGAAAAAATAGTTTCAAAATGGAAATTAATTTATCATCATACTTCATTAATTCCCTTAATTAGGCATTACAGTAGATTAATTTGCTGAAAACAATACACTGATATTCAAGCAATTTCACACACTAAATCGGATACAGTACTTTTTTATGCGTACGATCGATAGGCCGTGGCTCAGGTGGTGGGCTGGCTAAACGGTGCAATTCATGTAGCCCGGCGGCGGAGCTTTGCCTCAGGCGAGGGGGAGCTGGAGGGCGAGGTAGACGTTGAGGCTGAGGAGCTTGAGCTTGATGGCGGCGCAGAGGCAGACGGCGTCCTCCGGATCCACTATACCCTGCGGCATCTGGGAGAACTGGTTGGCCGCCGGATCGCCGACCTCGATGTGGACACGGCCGCCGAACAAGTCCACCCTTGCCCAAACCTTGAACCTGTCCACAGGGAAGCTCGCCGGAGGAGGATTCATCACTGGAGGGGGCGTAGGGGACAGCGTGCTTCCGCCTACCGGAGGCGGATTTATCACCGGAGGAAGGTCGGTTATCGGTGGAGGCACTGTGATTGGTGGAGGGATTACGGGAGGTTTACCGACGACGGGGGATTTGGATTTCGAGGAAGGAGGACAATCAGCACAGGCATAAGCAAGAGGGGGGAGGAGGAGGAGGAGGAGGAGGAAGAAGGAGACGAGGAGCATGGAGGCGACGAAGAGGGCTTGGGACTTGGTAGCCTCCATGGTTATGAGATGAACGGCCTAGCTTACTACTTTTGCCCGCTTAAATAATATTTGGTGTAGGTGATAGTCCGACCTTACGGACAGCTGTCAGCTGTGTTTTTTTTTTTTTGCCCCCTCAGCACGGCCACAGAGATCGCTATATTCATATTCAAAAAAATATTCTTAATATGTTAAATTAAATTAATATTTAAAAAAATGAATATTATCAGATGAACTTTTATTGCTATGTAGCAAGAGTAAAGTAGAGAAAAATTTCTAATCACAATTTAAATTTTGTATGTAATCTTCACTCATAAAAAACTTTATTTTCATTTCTTGCATGTAAAATTTTATTTGCTTCAATTTCCTCATGCAAATATTATGACCTAATTGCCTTTCAGATTTTTTAGGTACAAAAGGTCCAAAAATGAGTATAATTTAAAGAAAATCTAGTATATTTTCTATTCAATTGAGTATCATTTAAAGAAAATCTAGTATAATCGAGTATATTTTTAATTAAAATTGTCCTTCATATATTTTAGATATAAATAGTCTAAAAATGAGTGTAATTCCTATTAAATTCAGTATTTTAAACTAGAATGAGTATATTTTCTATTAAATTGAGTACGATTTTTTTTCTTATTTAATATAATTCCTTCTAAATTCAGTACCATTTGAAAAAAATTTAGTATATTTTTCATCCAATTGAGTATCATTTAAAGAAAATCTAATATATTTTACATCTAATTGAGTATCATTTAAAGAAAATCTAGTATATTTTTCATCCAATTGAGGTAGAAAAAGAATTGTACTCAATTTGATAGAAAATATACTAGATTCTAGTTTAATGTACTGAATTTAAGAGTATTTATACTTATTTTTAGACTTTTTATACTTAAAATATCAGGGACAATTAGATAAATATATTAGACTAGGGAGTGAAAAGAAAGTTTTTTTCCAATAGAAAGTACATGTAAAATTGTGTTTGTCAATAGGGACTACATGTAAATTTTCCCATGTACCAACTACCAACTGTCAAATTATCATTTAAGAACATGAGGAATGCGAATTTAATTTTTCCAACATATTTATATTCAAAAAAATATTCTTAATATGTTAAATTAAATTAATATTTAAAAAATGAATATTATCAGATGAACTTTTATTGCTATGTACCAAATGTCAAATTGTCATGAATTATATACGGATTTATAGGAATTACTTTAACTGACTTAATTAAATTCTGACATTTCGGTATAAAATCAAATCAATTTGACTAATTTAAAATATGAGTCAATTGATAAGGGTGAAATTAAAAATAAATATATGATTGAGTAGTTTTTGTAATTTGATAATTTTTGAAATTTTGTAAAAAGCTGAAGACAATATATACTATTATTTTAATCATTTTCCATGTCAAAATAATTAAGGCAATTTACTAAATCGCATGATCAAAGTTTCAAAATATCTAATCATGCACGTCCCAAAATTGTTAAATTACATTCTCAATGTCAATTTTACCCCTCCGCATTTGCTTAAGGGATTTCCAAATCGATTGAGGTAATATAGCAATCTATCCGGTAATATTATGTGACGATGAATGATTTTTTCATGGATACATTCAAGAGCACTAGCAGGGAAAATAACACCCAATTGTGTATCATTCAGATGTTTCTAGGTCAATCATCCACTTTTGAACGAAACTGACTGATGGACCTTAACCATTTCAAAAATCAAAAATTTATATGTTCAGAAAGCGGGAGCCTAGGGATCCCGTTTGTGGTGTCAGTTAGTAATTATCATCGTCGTATCATTTAAAATGAACTTCCGATATCATTTCTCATACCTGAATAGAGTTGAAAAAATGGGCGCGCTCAATACGATATATCAAAATGGTATTTGAGGGTATGAATACATTTAAAAGAAGTAGTCGAGCATATAGATCTTTGTTTCATGTCATTCTGAAATCTCTAGGTCCATCAACCACTTTTAGAAGAAACTGATTGATTTGCTACAGTAACATAATTGATTAGGAAAATTGTTCATCGCCACATAATATTATTGAATAGATTTCTACAATAATACAATCCATTGAAAAATTGTTCATTGTCATAAAATATTACTAAATCAATTACTACATTAACATAATCGATTGGGAAAACTGTTCATCGTCACATAATAATGATGAATTGATTGCTACAGTACTTTGAAAATATGTTAAGTAAATGTCAAGGGGTAAAATGGGTATTAGATATGTGATTTGATCATTTTAAAATTTATTTACATGATTTGGGTATTTCAGAACTTTGATTACGTGGTTCAGTAAATTGCCACAATAATTTGTTAGATTATTATCTCTACTAGGGGTAATCATATTATTTGTGACACGGTGATAAAGGTAGAGTACCCCCAAAAAGTTGGTCAAAATGGAGAAAACCAGCTGACGTGGCGGTCAAAGTCAATAAGAGGCCAAATGCACTAACCATAATGGGTGCATGCTCAAGCTGGACTCCTGGCTGGTCGGACGTGAGTGTCCGACCGAGGCTCCCGCTCAGTCGAACTTTGTGTCTCAACCTGGGACAAGTAAGCCAGCCTCATTGATGAGTATTGAGTAACCTGACCGACGACCTCAACCGATCGGACATGGGGGCCGATCGGACACGATGTTCCTTTATGGCCAGGTAAGATGTCGAGTGAAGGCCCGCATCAAGAGCGGCATCACATAGGGCCGAGCTACCAGTCTCCCTAACGGTTGGCCAATCGACCTAGCGTAGGGCCCATGTACCTATTGTTGGTGCAACTTGCACTAACAGTCTAATTCAGATTTTGATGAATGACAAGTGAGTTAAATTAGGTGTTTTGTTGTCTAACCATTTCACCTAGTGTGCAAGAGTTAGTCTAGATAGGTCGACTGGCTGATCGGATATTTAGTGGAAAGTCTAGATAGGTTGACGGGCCACCTGATATCTGGAGGGAAGTCCAGATAGATCGACGAGCCGACCAGATATCTAACGAGAAGTCCAAATAGATCGATGGGCTGACCGGATATCTAGCAGGAAGTCCAGATATGTCGACAGACTGACCAGATATCTAGTAAACTGGTAAGTAAAGATAAGTCACTGGATGAGAGTGACTAAGTCAGGACGTGCCCCGGTTGAAGGGACAGTAGACATCAATCTAGGTTAGGTTCATTTCAGATCCCTAATTTGATATATTGACTAGTTCCGGGTTTTGGGAGGACATGAACTAATTACTACTCATTATTATAACTGTGTTAACTTTGTTTTGCAGGGTAGATATTTTAGTTTTGGACTAACATCTTTTTACAGGACAAAAGAGCAAAAAGCCTTCGGATGAACAGTATCCGAAGGCGCCTTCAAAGCTGATGAAAGGCGCCCTTGAAGGCGCCTTCAGAGGATTTGGAAGGCATCTTCCACAGGATTAACTTTGGACCTTGTCATGGATAAGAGTCGGGACAATCAGGATAAGATTTCTCAGGTTGGAGGTGCCTTCAATGATTATGGAAGACACCCTCCAAGTCCTTTATAAGGATGCTCACCCAAAGCTTCAAGAACAACACTCATACGAGCTTCTACGCATCCAAACGACCTTTCAACTGCTTCGGGCTCCTACTGCGACTCTGTTGCAAAGCTGCTGCACCTGACTACTACTCCAAGGATTTTCGATTTACGGCTAACAGACCGACACACGAGCTCTCTCACTTCAAAGTGTTGGTAACGGAATTATTTCTTTGTAATTAACTATTACAAAAGAACAAGTACAGGGTGTTGCACTTGTTCTAACTTTCCTTGTACTCGATTCCCTCTTCCGGAGGTACCGGAAGAGACATTTTAGTGGATTACTCATCGATAGGTCCACGAGACCTGAGTCTTGAAGTAAGAGTCGCCGAAGACTCCGAACCCTGGGGAAGGCAAAAACTCTACTTGACTACCAGGATTCATAAACTCTACTACTTAGCCTGGAGGTCTAGAGTTCGAATCCTGGGGAAGGCAAAAATCCACTGCCAGGGGTGGAAAGTCCTAGAGAGTAACGACACGGCCAAGGGTCGTCGGTCGACGACATTAGAGGTCGCCAAATGGGCCGACGACATAAGGGCCGACGGCTCTTATTGTAACAACCCGACCCTCTTGGCCCATTTGGCGACCTCTCATGTCGTCGACCGTCGGCCCTTATGTCGTCGGCCCATTTGGCGACCTCTAATGTCGTCGACCGACGACCCTTGGCCGTGTCGTTACTCTCTAGGACTTTCCACCCCTGGCCAGTGGATTTTTTGCCTCCCCCAGGATTCGAACTCTAAACCTTCAGGCTTAAGTATTAGAGTTTATGAATCAAGTAAAGTCGATCATCTTTTTTGTGTTCATTTTCTTACTTAGTTTACCGCTGCGTACTTGTGTTTTTTAAAAAAATAATAAAATAAGGTTTTGAAAATCACGTGATTCATCCTCCCCCCTCTCACGTGTGTATCGATCAGATGAAAATAACTCTTAGAAATTTTAAAAATATTTTCAAATTATATTTTGAATTTCCTTATTATGAAATTCTTCAAAGCTTATTATTTTTTAAATATATTTTGCAAAGTACTTCCCAAACTACTATTACCCTATTTTTTTTTTTTAAAAAAAATGTTAGTATATTTGAAAAATACTTTGAATGTTTCTTAAAAGTATTAACAAAGATAATGGAAGGCACCCTCGAAGGTACTTTCCACATGATTAACTTTGGATCTCGTTGCGGATAAAAGTTAGGATGATCGCGATCATATTTCTCAGGTTGGATATGGCAGAATCATGACTGCAGCTACGGTAATATCCTGCAGATATAGCACACTAATAAGGAGAAGGTTTATCACGATTGTGCTAGTCATATAGCGGCTAAATGCATACGAGGAGGGACAAGGAAGGTAGCGGCACCCGCTGCTAGTGTGATAGATAGATAGTCCATGTAGGGAGGTGAAGTAGTAAATAAAGAGAAATTTAGGTTTAATTAAAATTTTTAGTAATTTAAATATTTAATGAAGGAATATAAGGATTGAAATAAAATTGCTATGGATCATATGAATTAAAATATAATGAGAATGAGATCGAAATAAAATTTTACTTACAAATTTTTAAAATTAGATGGGGCTCCCACCCTGGTAAGCGTGGCTCCGCCACTCTCGTGTATTACAGTATTATCCTCAGCGCAGAGAAACCTAATTAGTGTTATCCACAGCACAGAGAAACCAAATACAGAATAATACACCAGGCTCTTCATCCAACCAATACAACAAATTTTAGGAACGTAATTGTCCTATGGAGGACTAATCTATGTTTTGGCGAGGCACATCCCCAATTCACCATGCAGATGAATGAGTGCCTCTAGGTGACAGTTTAATGGTTGCCTGCCTCTATCCATGCTGGGACTATGCCAAACCAAGAGTTTAGATTGTTTCCTTAATTTTTTTTAAAAAAATAGTAATCCTAATTAGTGTTGTTGGCTATCCCTAAAAGTGACTTGTTCGGTCCCACGAAAATTTTCCATCGACCATTAAGATAAATTAGAAAGCGCACATGACGGCCAGTTCAAAAACCCAGTATCCTTTAGTTATGCTCTTATTTAATTTAGAGAAATTTAATTTTTGCATATACACCGTAACTAGGATTTGAACCACGAGTATTTGGATGACAATCTGAATATCCTACCGCGATCCCGGAGACCATTTCCTTTTTTTTTAATCCTTTATGGTGGGGGTTATATCAAATTATCAACCCATGAATTTATATAATCTATTTACAAATATATAATTATAAAGTTGTATAGTAGTTCTTAGTAATAGATCATGGTGACAAAAGGTGAATACGCTCACCCCAGCACCCCCGTTAATCTGTCCCAGGGTCAATATGGAGGAAGTAAATCACGGATGGCTACTAGTCTTTGGAATAATGACTGACACATAAGAGAGACATTTATCTTGATTTTGTTGAGATTCAAACTCCAGACCTCATGGTGGCAGCACCTTATATGCTAGCCACTAGACCGTATCGAGGGGACTCTTCAGTAATAGATCATGCACCTAGAATTTAATACTCAACTATAAATGAAAGATTTTTCTTCTTAATAGATAGCGGACCAGTGAACGTGCGCTAGCGGTTAGGATGAGTCTCCATATGTACTTCTCCAATTTACTCAGATGACGAGTGCAAAATTTCCGTAGAGTCAAGCTAGTTATGTTTAAGATATTAATCGAGCCCTAACATTTTTCTTGGCACTTTTTATTTATATGGAAGTCTAAATTTATTTAATAAAATTAAAAAGTTTTCTTCCTCGTTTTGCGAAGATTGAAAAACTTAGGGTGTGTTTGGTTTAGACGTTTTTCATTTTTATTTTCTAGAAAATATATGTTTTCTAGAAAACAGAAAATGACTTTTTGTCATTCTCTATTTTTCTAGAAAATGCTAGCTATTTTTTTTTAGAAAACAGACACGAAAAATATAAATCAAACACTATTTTTCAGAAACGCGTGTTTTTTCAAAAAATGAAAGTGAAAAACACACAAACCACCCTTAGGGTGTATTTGGTTCAGGGTTATTCTTGATAGCCTTAGTTCTCCATCCAAGATTTTCAACGAAAACCTTGTTTGATTTAGGTAATCGATGACTCCCGGGTAATATTTCATGTCCGACACGCCAGCAAAAGGGGCATGCAACTCGGAATCGAAAAATTTCAGAAAACTGAGGTTTTTCTTGATTCCGGGGTTAACGAAATTTTTTTATCCAAAATACCCTCGAATAAGAGAAAAATACGATAAAAAAGAAAAATGTAAAGAAAAAATAAATAAAATAATAAAATAAAATAAAAACTTTTAGCAAAATTTAAAAATTGTAAAAAAAACATAAAAAAATTAAAAATAGGAAAAACATAAAAATAAAAAAAATAATAAAAAAATGGGGGAAAAAAAATCAAAACCCATAAAAAAATAGAAAAAATGTAAAAAACAATTAAAAATAAAAAATGTAAAAATAATAAAAACATAAAAAAAATATAAAAAAATTAAAAACCATAAAAAAAAACATAAAAATATTAAAAAACTTTTAAAAATAAAAAAATTTAATAAAAAATAAAAAAACACATAAAAATTAAGAAAAATGTGATTTTTTTTTAAAAAAATAGAGTTTAAATAATAACAATAATAATATATATGGTTAGCTTTATAATTTTAGATAATATAGTAAAATATTAAACTAAGTTATTTGATCCGGTTGTAAGAGCAGGGGACCTCGTCCTGTGGAGTCAACGTCACGTGGAAGTCAAAGTGGCAGTTGTCCATCCGGAGAGGGATAAGTCCGATCGGCTGGCCGACCGCCCGGTGGAGTCAATGTCCGGAGAGGGATGGGGTCGACCGGCCGGCCCGACCGGCCGGTGTCTGGCTGATGGTTAAAGGCGCCCTGTAGGAGGTCAGGGTTCCGGCGCTCAGTGGAAAAGATTGCAGGGCCGAGCGGATTGTACGCTCGGCCAAAGCCACAAGGTAACATACTGCTAATAGTCTCCACAAAGCACGTGATGGAGAATCTCCCCAAGTAAACCACCGCATATGTCCGGTCGGATGTTGAGGAATCTGTCCGGCCGGACGCCAGATCTGGAGTAAAGGGGAAAAGGACAGGGGACACCTTTTTCTGACAGCAGGTATGTTTCACGTGTAGGCCATGCTCCCAATCTTATGACAGGGGGTTCCGCTGTCCCATCGAGGACATGCTTGGACTGTAGCAGTATGGGTCAGGTAAGCTCACTGACAAGCCCTTACTAGGGCATGGGCCATGGACACGTGTACACCTCGATATGTGTAGACTCGCTTCTTCGCTGCCCTATATAAAGGCCCTCATTCTTCGCCGGAGGTACGCATTCTACGAGTTTCGGAGCCACTTTTTCTCTGTTGAGCTTGCCTGACTTGAGCGTCGGAGGGTCGCCGCTGGGAACCCCTTCCTGGCCCGACTTCTGTGCAGGTTCGCCGGAGTTTCGTGAGACTAGTCGGAGATCTACATCAGCAAACCGGAGAGCGCCACGTGTCCAGCGTCCGTTGATTCAGCATTCGGACATGATCAATTTGGCGTCGTCTGGTGTATGGCGGCGAAGCGGTCATTCCTGTTGAAGTCGGAGTCGAATCCGCTCGGATCCAAAGCTATGATGAGGGCAACGCCGAGCGGAGGAATATGGAGCTGGATCTGGTCGAAGAAGAAAGAGCCAAGGCGTCCATCCGACTGATGGCGTACCGGCAACGGATAAAGCAAAATTACAACCGTCGCGTAATCCCAAGATCATTCCAGGTCGGTGATCTTGTCTGGAAGAAAGTCAAGCCGGTCGGCAACGTCGGCAAATTGGAGGCACCGTGGGCGGGCCCCTTCAAGGTTATTGAAAAGCTCCGCTCGGGCGCATATTATTTGGAGGATGAAGACGGGCGGCAGCTGGATCGACCGTGGAGTGCAAATCATCTCCAGCCTTATCGAGCTGGATGAAAGGTGCACGAATGTAACTCATTTTTGTGTATATGCTAGTCGCCCATGTCCTTGTAATGCAGGAAGCGAAATTAATTCAAAGGATGGCCATGGGTTCCGCCGATCGGCAATATCAAAGTTAGCCGTAAAGACCGTCGAGCTCCGACGTTAAATATCGAGAGACGAGCCGGCGTCTATAAACGTCCGAGCGAAAGGCCGTCGAGCTCTGACGTTAAATATCGAGAGACGAGCCGGCGTCTATAAACGTCCGAGCGGAAGGTCGTCGAGCTCCGACGTTAAATATCGAGAGACGAGCCGGCGTCTATAAACGTCCGAGCGGAAGACCGTCGAGCTCCGACGTTAAATATCGAGAGACGAGCCGGCGTCGATAAACGTCCGGGCGGAAGACCGTCGAGCTCCGACGTTAAATATCGAGAGACGAGCCGGCGTCTATAAACCCTCCGAGCGGAAGACCGTCGAGCTCCGACGTTAAATATCGAGAGACGAGCCGGCGTCTATAAACGTCCGAGCGGAAGGCCGTCGAGCTCCGACGTTAAATATCGAGAGACGAGCCGGCGTCTATAAACGTCCGAGCGGAAGGCCGTCGAGCTCCGACGTTAAATATCGAGAGACGAGCCGGCGTCTATAAACGTCCGAGCGGAAGACCGTCGAGCTCCGACGTTAAATATCGAGAGACGAGCCGGCGTCTATAAACGTCCGAGCGGAAGACCGTCGAGCTCCGGCGTTAAATATCGAGACGAGCCGGCGTCTATAAAGCGTCCGAGCGGAAGGCCGAGATTCGGCGTTAAATATCGAGGCGAGCCGGCGTCTATAAACGTCCGGCGGAAGACCGTCGAGCTCGACGTTAAATATCGAGAGATGAGCGTCTATAAACGGCCGAGCGGAAGACCGTCAAGCTCCGGCGTTAAATATCGAGACGAGCCGGCGTCTATAAACTTCTGAGCGGAAGACCGTCGAGCTCCGACGTTAAATATCGAGAGACGAGCCGGCGTCTATAAACGTCCGAGCGGAAGACCGTCGAGCTCCGACGTTAAATATCGAGAGACGAGCCGGCGTCTATAAACCCTCCGAGCGGAAGACCGTCGAGCTCCGGCGTTAAATATCGAGAGACGAGCCGGCGTCTATAAACCCGCCGAGCGGAAGACCGTCGAGCTCCGACGTTAAATATCGAGAGACGAGCCGGCGTCTATAAATTCCCGAGCGGGAGACCGTCGAGCTCTGACGTTAAATATCGAGAGCGGAAGGTATCGATAAAAAGGATGAATTGCCCCAGAAACTCACCCTCCGTAACGTTAAATCATCTCTACCTTCCGCTTGGCCCATCACCCAAAGGTACATCAGTATCTTGTGAGCGTTCTATGCTGTCAAAGTGGAATATTAAGTTGAAATATTACATGCTTAGCCGAGCGGAGGGACAATTCCAAAAACTTAGTAAGAATCCCTTTCAAATGCTAGAGGGGTGATTATGGGTGAACGGATAAACACGTATGTAAAAAGACAGCGAATACAAAGGACATTGCATTAAAGTCAGGACTTTAGGCCGAGCGGCCTAATTACAAAAAAGGATGGTCCAGTCAAGTGAACGAATTACAGAAACTACTCAATATATTCATAAAGGGTCTTTGGGATGCTATCCAGAAGCGCCACCTGATCGCCGGCCGGGATATTGGTGGACTCTGGGAGAAGGCCCTTCGACTTCAGATAGGTCATGGTGGCAGTCATGGCCAAGTCGAAAGCTGTGTACATCCACTCGCAGATTTTCTCCGAGAATTCGGGCGAGCGGATGTAGCCCTGTCTTAAAGCTGCGACCCGACTCGGCTCAGCCTCTTGGTACTCTTTTAAGGCCGATTGAGCTGCAGCAAGAGATTCTTGCAAAGTGGTCAGCTCGTCCTTATGCTTGCTGGCGTCGGCCGAGCGGCTCAATTTCTCTTGGTCGAGCTGCTCCATCAACTCCTTGACCTTCAGCTCCATGCCTCGAGCCTCCACATTCTTCTTCTCCAGGTCAGAAATGACCGTGTTCTTCCGAGTGGTGGTCAATAAACCGGAGAGCGCCACGTGCCCAGCGTCCGTTGATTCAGCATTCGGACAGGATCATTATTTATTAAAATCTTCAAATAAATAAATTTTTGTTGCATTACTTAAGTTGAACCAAACAACATTTAGTTATATTTTATTCTTCATAATATTGATTATGTAATTAATTGATAATCACATAATTAAAATTATACATGATAACTTAATCAAACACATCGAAATAGTATTTACATTGGTTGAAAATCGAACCTTGCTTCCTTGTAACAGGCCCTGCTCTAGTAGACTAGAGACGACAAGAAACTATGAAAAAACTATATATGCAATATTCAAACTGCATATTTAATTAAATAATATTATATGATATAGATACATCCATCGAATATTCTATGTCTAAATAAATATGAGAACGAAAAATCCTTTAGTACATCTAAAACTCATTCTTAACTTTATAAAAATTGATAAATTTAGTTAATCTCATTCTTAATTATATAACCTTTGTCGTACCATTATAGTTTTAGATGTCAAATGTGTAAAGCTAAGGTAGAAAAGTTGATACATAGATCTAGAGGTTAGAAATATATAAACGAGTCAAAATTAATCAAATATATAAATGAAAAAAAATCTAAATTAAGATTAATTAAATATTTATGGAATAAAAAAATTCAACTAAATGGCTAACTTGAGGACGTCGCGCAGACTGCATGCAACGCCTTAATTAGACACATTATCAAAGGCATAATCAGTCAAGGTTCCGGTCATAATAATTCACATGCCATGCTTTTTCTTAACCTGCAAGTCTAGATTTCTTAAATAAATAAATAAAAAAAGTGTGCCCAATTCAATTTTTTATCCGTAAATAAAACTGGGCCCTTTTTGTCTTAAAAAAAATAAAAATAAATAAAAGTGTGTCTCTATCTATAATTAAATTGATAAATAAAAGTGTGCGCATAATCCTTGAACTGTAAAGTATAATAAAAAGGATGGATCAATATGAATTTCATAGGATGAGAATTTATAAATCTCATCTGTTATATAAATGAGATCTATAAAATTTTATCTATAAATAATCGTTCATCTAAAAATAAATTAGGAGTTACGGTCTAGAAGATTCCGATTGTATCTATATTGACCTAGTTGATTATAGGCGTATCTTATAATTGAGACAGTATAGTTGAGGTGGTAGTTCTACAGTCATCAATCAAGCAACAATTGTCAGTGTAGTAGCATTGCACAAGCATGGATTCAACAAACTAAGCAAGGACCAAATGATCATTTATTGAAGGACTTATAATTGTTACAGTGAATTTGATTATTTTAAAATGATTTTAATTAAGTTAATATAAAAATATTATAATTAATTTATTTTTATATATTGTATTAGCTACTCCATAGTTATTATATATTATAGTAATTATGTTTTGATATGGAAAATATGTATGTTAAGGTGTCTCTTTTTTCTGTTTTTTACTAAAAAAGACATTTAGAAAATGCAAAAAAAATAAAAAATAAAAAGAGATTAATTTCTGTGTCCTTAAACAGAGAGGCAGGATGTCCTTGATTTATCCCGTTAATCGAGGGCAAAAATTAAAAAGATCATCCTAAATTATATAAATTATTAAAAATCATTCCTTTTCGAAAAAAAAAATCAAAAAGCTTTCTCTTTCCTATTTATACTCAAAACACACTCAATTTCAATATTATTATGGAAAATTAATTATTTCATTTTAATCAAAATTATTATATATAAAATATTATTATATCAAAATATTTTTTTATCAATTTAATTGAAATTATTTAGCCATTAAATTTACTTTAAATGAATTAAAATAATTTTAAAATAGTTGTTTAACTTTAAACGAACTCACTCACACGCATATATATAAATAAGAAAGAGAGAGATTTTCCCTCCTTTTTTATTGGAATTGAAAAAAAAACTCTAAAATGGAATGGTATATATAAAATATAATTATACCAAAATAGAAATAAAATTAAAATTATTTTAAATGAATCAAAAATAACTTTAAAATTATTGTTTAACCCACTCAATCCTTTTCTTGCAAGAATTGAAGTGTTTTGCTATTTTGACTGGACCGATTTTAGAAAAGTCAAAATATTTGGAATTATTTATTGACACGGATAAAACAAAGGAAAGTGATTTCAATATGAAAGGGTCTACATTTTGGCAGTGTGTCTCTCCTCTTATTCTGATTATTAAGAATAATACTATAATAAAAGAAAACTACTGATTAATTATTAAATAATTAATTATTATATCAAAATATTAATAGTTATAGTATAGTTGATTTTCATCGGGAAAACTCACGGGGTGTTTGGTTTAGGGGAATAGGAGTGGGGAATGAGAATGAGAATATTGATTGTCATTGTTAATGTTTGGATTATAAGAATAGGAATACAAATAAGAGAATGAATTCTTGAAATTGGGTAATAACTCATTCTCATGTACCTCCTCTTCAATGAGTCGTTACCCTATTTTCATCAATCAAAATATTCCCTTATTCCAAAAATACCCTTGACCTAAAATTAAAATTTTCTCCCTTAATATCAAATATCAAAATATATTTATTTATTTTTTCTTTCATATCACTTCTCTCTCCTTGTTCTCTCTCATCATATTTTCTTTCTCATTATTTTATCACACACTTTCTCTCTCCTATCACACTCTCTTTCCTTTTTTTTTTTCTCATTACACTTTCTCTCTCCTCAATCTCTTCCATCGCACTTTCTTCCTTTTTTTTTTTCATCATACTTTCTCTCTCATTATACATTCTCTCTTCTCAATTTCTCCCATCACACTCTCTTTTCTCTTTTTTTCTCATCACACTTTCGACCTCATTACACTTTCTCTCTCCTCAATCTCTCTTGTCACACTCCCTCCTTTTTTATCGTCAACACACTTTCTCTCTCATCATACTTTCTCTTTCCTCAATCTCTCCCATCATACTTTCTCTCTCACCATACTTTCTCTCACATCATATTTTCTCTCTCATCTTCTCTCATCATGCTCTCTCCTATCACACTCTCTTTTCTCATTTTCTCTCATCACACTTTCTCTCTCTTTATTCTTTCTCATCACACTTTCTCTCTCATCATACTTTCTCTCTCATCATTCTCTTTCATCATATTTTTCTCTCACATTCATCTTTCTCTCACATCTAATTTTTTCTCTTATTTTTCTTTAAGGGTAAAAAAGGAAATTTTGATTTATTCCGATAGAAAATATGTAACTAACCAAACATTGCTTTTAAGAGTGGTATCCTGCGTCGGTGGCGGCGCGGGCGTCAGGAGAACGCGTGGAGTTTACTCGCTTTAGCCCGCCAGCGCATTGATCAGGGCGAGCCTCCCCTCGCTCTACAAGCGGTGAGTTCCTTGAGGAACGCCTTTTCACGCTGTCGTTTTTCGGTGGCGGCGTCGCTGCGCAGTTCTTGTTCGAGGGATCGGTGTTCTTGATGTTTTGTTTATCCTAATTTCCTAATTCGCCGCCTTTGCGGATCTTTTCCGACCTTTCACACCTGTTTTGCCCTATACCTAATTTATTTTGTTTGCTTACATAAGATAGTGACTTTGTCTGCTATAGGAGGTGTGAAAATTTTTCGTTTTTCCCAAATCCGACATTGTCAGCATCCTCTTTGCAGTTTCTTGCATCTTGAATTGTTCTTTCTCCAATCTAAACAATTTTCTGATCATTTTTTGTGATGTCTCAGTTAAAATCACAACTTAATTTTTAATTGTAATATCGAGTAGCTGCATTGGTCCATCTGAGTAAGCTTCTGTTTTTTTGCTTGCTTTGGGGTGGATTCTTAATTTTGTAGATATAATTTCCAAGACAAGATTGTAGCTTGTAATATTACCATTTTGATTTCAAATTGGAGGATGATGCTAGCAGTTAAACAAGAAAGAAAACTGATTTTAGTGTAGACTTAGTTTTTGATTGCTGATGCAACAGAAAATTAAAACCCCCTAATTACATAAAAATTATGACAAATTAGATGAAGCATGAGGGTAATTATCTCGCATAGAGAAAGGAATCTCACTGAGAGAAATGAAAGTCGAAAATTCTTATTGATTGAAAATGGATCAATACATAGATATTATAGTCTCAATTCTAAACAAATTATAAATAAACAAGGAATTTGGGAAATGCTAATTACCAAACAAGGATTCCAGAGGTGACAGCTTACTCACTGTGCACCCTTGCAGTAACAGTGAGATTTTGATGAACATGCTGGCAATCTTCTTGTAGGAGATTCAATATCTCTCTCTCTTTTTCTTTGAATTGAAACTGTCATCATTGATTTCCTCAAATTAGATGCTCATTCTCATGAAAAGTATGATCAAGGATAATCATAAATTTCATAGCTCTTATTCCTTTTAGCTTCATCCATGATCTCTGTAGCTCATGTTCATAGTAAGTTAGCTAGATTTGCACTTCAATGAATTGAATTTGCTTAAGATGGATCCTTCCATCTATAGTCCGTGACAATAGAAGAGAGATTAACCTTTTCAACTTTTATCGACGTTTAGCTCACTTTATTGAACTTCCATGTTCTAACATTCGTATCTTTTAAGAACCATTCAACAACCAAACACTTAAAAAATAATAATAATAATAATAATAATAATAATAATAATAATTATTATTATTATTATTATTATTATTATTTATTGACATAATTAAAGAGTAGTTATTCTAATAAATTTTAAATTAACCGGATAAAATATCCCGTTGGAACTCTCACCTTTTCTATAAAAAATTATTATGTTATGACAAAATTACTCTCATAATTTGCATGTCCATATCTAGTGGAGAGTCGGGATAGTAGTTCATTTAGAATGAGTATTATCATAGCTTTCTCTAATAATTACGGATTGAATACTCCGGCATAGCCGAGTTGAACAATTACTTAGGAATAAAATCCTTCCACTTAAAATGACCTTTTATTAATTTGTTCTCTTTATTTCGTTTTAGGGTTGAATAACGTCAGAGGTAAACAAATCAGCTTTTACCGCACAATCACGGACTGAACAATCAAGCGAGGAAGAGGAGACTCGCGGAGCGGCTGTTGACAGGGACATGCCAGCGGGGGAGGAATCGGAGAGGAGCAACAATTTACGGCAGAGCCACGTCGCATCTGCGCGGGCCGCCTCATGAATTATTTAAATATATCTTCCGGTAGCGCAGTTATACTTTATCGCAATCATTTTTCCCGTTTTAAATATAATGGGTCAACCATAAAATTCACTCCGTCGTCCATCTGAAACTACACGTTAATTATTTGCTTGAGAAAATTTTCTTATCACTATTTTTCATTTTTTTTAAAATAATAATAATTCAATCCATTTAAATTTATTCAAGAGGAATAATTTCCCTATTTTAATGTATCATGAAGCTTTTGATATTTTTCAAGGCATGTTTATCCTATATAATTTTGGTTCATAAATGCTAATTATAAATTTGCTTGGTCATATTAAATAGTTTGATGACAAAAAGGAAATATTGCGGACCACGGCCAAGATGACGGACAGTTCTCCTGAAAATTAAAGTTAATTACTTTTTTCCTCAATAATAATAATAATAATAATAAACCAACACTCCAACTGCAACTGAAGTTACTGAACAGTCGAAGAAAAAATAGTTCCAAAATGACAATTAAATTACCATCACACTTTATTAATTCATAACCACACCTTAATTATACTACTTTCCTGAAAACAATACACTCTAATTAATATTCAAGCAATTTCATACACCGAATCTGATACACTGTTTTATACGTACGATCGATAGGCCGTGGTTGAGGTGGTGGGGCTGGCTAAACGGTGCATTAGTGTAGCCCGGCGGCGGAGCTTTGCCTCAGGTGAGGGGGAGCAGGAGGGCGAGGCAGACGTTGAGGTTGATGAGCTTGAGTTTGATGGCTGTGCAGAGGCAGACGGCAGCCTCCAGATCCACTCTCCCCTGCAGCATCTGGCAGCACTGGTTGGCTGCCGGATCGCCGACCTCAATGTTGACTCGGCCACCGAACAAGTCCATCCTCGCCCAGACCTTGAGGCCGTCCACAGGGAAGCTCGCCGGAGGAGGACTAATCACTGGAGGGGGCGTCGGGGAAATCGTGCTTCCGTCTATCGGAGGCGGATTGGCCACCGGAGGGACGGTTGATTCACCGATGATCGGTGGGAGGAGGAGGAGGAAGAAGACGACGACTAAGAGTGCTTGGGACACTCCATGTCTATGATCGGTACACTCCATGTCTATGATATTTACTTAGGGGGAATCGATTAGGGTTTGTGTGTGTTTGTGCTGTTTTTTTTTTTTTATAATTCCACTAATCTTAAAATAGACTGTCCGATCCTATAGTTAACCACTGAGTAAATTCAGAAAGCGCCATAATTTTTAAGTATTCATGTACATTAGAAATTCAATCGTCATAAGTGTACCTATGTATCATCGATCTCCTCCTCATGACTGGAGAGAAATGGCCAACCCCTTATTTATTGTCTTTTTTTATATCCAATATTTATATTTTATAATCTAATTAATCCCGAAATAGGTGGTCGGATTCCTCTCGGTGAGACAAATAAATATAAGAAGTCCCGGGCAATGATTCAATGGTTATACCTTTTTAAAAAAATAATCAAGGAATTTAATTAAGGTTTGAATTTTAATTGCGCTGTATTATAGGAGATTTTTCCACTCACATTATATTATAAAAGTCTCCTTCTAGAAGACGGAAAAAACTCATATAAGTAAAAATACGAAATACAACAAAAATAAGAAAATAAATATAACAATGAACAACCTTTGATCTTAATTTCTTGTTGCCATGGATTGTCTCTTATTACTTGGAAAATACAACAACACTTATTTCCAAGAAACTTTAAAAACTTACAATGAAGAGCGGAGAACAAGAATGTTTGATTTGAATCTTTGAATGTCTTTATATCTCATGGATTAGAGTACTCAATCGATTGGCCTTACCCTCAATCAATTGTCATGTCATATCTAAGCAAATCCAACCGTCCAAACCTCGTAATGACTCTTTTTTTCTTCTCAATCAATTAGCCAATCAATTACGAGGATTCTTAATCGATCATCGATCCAATCGATTCAGAATCTCACTGTTCGCTCGCAAACTTCTCCCAATCGATTCATGTGGCTCAATCGATCACCTGATCGATTCAGAAGTTCACTGTTTGTCGCGAGCTTCTCCCAATCGATTGGGCACTTTCCCAATCTATTCATCACAATAAAATAATGTGCTTTGTGAAAAACCCCACTTCAGCCAATTACCCAATCGAGTGAAGAGGGTTGAATCGATTAGCTAATCGATTCAACGCCTCTCTGTTCTAATGAGAACAATCCCCAATCGATCACCTGATCGATTGGTTTTTGCCCAATCTATTATTCAATCGATTGCCCGACTCTAACTCACTTAAGCTGAGTCTAGGGTTCCCTTGCCCAACATTCGGTCAATCATGACCTGTTGGAACTTCTTCACCAAGTGTTCAGTCAATTTTTGACCCACTTGGACTTTCCATCTCGTGCCAACTTCCCTTTGATCTTCCGATTACCGAGTGTGATTCTCCTTGACTCACTTAAATTTTCTTCTTGTCTAACCATAGTTAGGACTTTCTTCTTGCCAACATGTGATCCTCCTTGACCCAATTGTACTTCTCTTTGACTAACCACAGTTAGGACTTCTCTTTGCTACCGCGCGGTCTTTCTTGACCCACTTGGACTTTCCGATGGCTCGGGAGTCTGGAACTTGAAGGCGCGAGAGCATACTTGCTTATAATTCAGCTGTGGCTCGGGAGTATGGAATATGAAGGCGCGAGAGCATGCTCGCTTATAATCCGACCAATGGAACAAGAGTATGGATTTTAAAGGCACGAGAGCATACTCGCTGATAACCCAGCTGATGGCTCAAGAGTCTAAAACTTGAAGGCGCGAGAGCATGCTAGCTTATAGTCCTACCGGTGGCTCAGGAGTCTGGAATTTAAAGGCACGAGTGTGTGCTCGCTATAACCTAGTCGGTGGCTCAAGAGTATGGAATTTGAAGGCACAAGAGCATGCTCGCTTATAACCCGGTCGGTGGCTTGGAAGTCTAGAATTTGAAGGCACGAGAGGGTGCTCGCTTATAACTTGGGTGGTGGCTCGAGTGTCTGGAACTTGAAGGCACGAGAGCATGCTCGTTTATAACCCAGCCGGTGAATCAGGAGTCTGGAATTTGAAGGCGTGAGAGCGTGCTCACTTATAACCCGGTCGGTGGCTCGGAAGTCTGGATTTTGATAGGACTCTTGATATAAAATTGCCTGCATTTTTCATTGAGTAAAAAATATTTAAAGTACTACATTAATGCATTACTAGCGTACTCTTAAGCCTTGTAAGGCTGTAAATGGTCGGCGCTCTAGGGTCGCTCTAAATTTTTTCCATCCGCCTCCTGGAGATAATAGGATCCTGAGGCGAGCTTTTGCACCACCTTGTATAATCCTCCCCACAGTGACTCTTAGCTTGTTAAAATCTTCGATCGGCTTGACTCGCTTCCAAACTAGATCGGTGACCTGAAAAAAATATGGGGATAACTTTTCTATTATAATTCTACCTTATCCTTTGATGGTATGCCATTAGGTGAGCTGTCGCCTTGTCTCTAACTTCTTCTATCAAATCAGACTCCACAAGGTGTCGACTGGTATTGCCCTCATCGTACAGCTGTCTTCGATCAAATTTCACTACAATCTCGACTAGGACAACCATTTCACCACCATAAATCAGATGAAAAGGGGTTATACCTATTGCTTCTCTAGGGGTGGTATGGTACGCCCACAATATGCTGGATAGCTCGTCAACCTAGCTTCCTCCAACATGATCTAATATGGTTTTAAGTCCTCTAATGATTTCTCTATTTGTTACTTTTGTCTAATCATTACTCTGTGGGTAGGCCACAGATGTAAAGGTCTGTGAGATACCATAGCTTAAACACCATTTTCAAATCTTTCGGTCCTAAAATTGTCTTTCATTATCTAAAACCAGTTTGTGAGGAATTCCAAACCTGCAAATAATATGCTACTATGAGAATTTAATAACCATCTATTTGGTTATCATAGCCAAAGGCTCAACCTCCACCCATTTCAAAAAATAATTCATTGCTACTAGCAAGAATTTTTTCTGAGCGGGTGATAAGCAAAAAGGTCTTACTATATCTATACTCTACTGATCAAATGGGTAAGAGACAATTGAGGTCTTTAGCAACTTCGTGGGGTGATGCGAGATATTTTGATGCTTTTGACAGTGTAAAATAAGGCAACATAATAATAATAAAATAATAAGGTTCAATAGATGAATTTTTAGAAATTTTTAGGAATTTTTTTAGAATTTTTCGGAGCTCGTAAGACGTATTTTAAGGGAATCAATTATTGGACTGTAAGAAAGCCTGTTTGGAATATCCAAAAAAATGGGAGTTGATTTAAGAATAAACTTAGGTTTTGATTTGCCTAAACCTAAGTTCATATAATAATAAAAAAAAAAAACCTAATGCCCTCCCGATTCTCTCCTCTTCCCCCCGAATTCCTCTCGTCCTCCAACTCGCTGCCGGCGGACGAGAGCCACCCAAGAACCACCAGGGGGCCGACATCTCCTGCTCTCTCTCGCGAAGCCGATTTTGCTGACCGCCTTCCCTTTGTCGCCTCGCCAGAGTCACGACTGCACAGAATTCTTCGTCGGTGCTGCTCCGGTTAGTACGCCAGCACTACCACTGCGTAGTCCTGTGCTCCGCCCACGTTGCCCGGATATTCCCCTCACCCCTACGCCGGGGGTCACACATTGTGGCCCTCGTGCTTCCCCCACCCTACTTTCCGGAGAGCACGTGCACTGTACCAATCGATCTCCCCCTTGCCCCAAGATGCATGCACGACTTGTTTGCACCGTTGCCTGTTCGGTCGTTGTCTGCGCTGCTCGAGCAGCCGTTCGTCATGCAACCGCCACCGCATATTTCTACCGTACATGGAATCGAAGCAAATAGTCGCCTTCCCATATCTACTATCATGTAAAATGAGGAGAGAGACATCCCCTGCCAAGCAACTGTGATCGTTGGCCCTTTCCATAAGCATCCAATGGTGACAGGTCATATGTTTCCCTTGGATAGTTCAAGTTTTATCATATCGTTTTGTGGGGGTGCTAACCTTGATTTTTAGTTCTAAGATTGAAACTCAGAGCTATTATTAGAGGTGGCAGCCACTCATCGGTTAGTAATTGAGATAAACTCTTACTCTTGTTTTGTTGTTGTCAATCTCTCTAATGGTAGTGGGTTTGGGTGTGTAGATGTGTAGAGACAGTTGAGGATATAGAAGAGGAAATTCAATCTTGATGACATCATATTGGATTATTTTCTATTCCGACCGGATGGGGTAAAACCAGATCTAATTGTTACTTATGTTAATTAGATCTTGTTTATATACCTATGATCTAAGCTCACTATTGAATATCCTCGCAACTCTTTATGGATTCTTTCACCAAGCAACGATAGAGCGGATTGAGGTAAGATCTGATTAGTGTGTGATCATCAGAGTGTTTGTTCTATTTCGGTTTCAGATTGGTTATTTGTCACAGAGTTGGTGGGGTTGTGCATAGTGTTGATATTCGTGATGGAGCAATGGAATTAGCAAGTAGATTATTATGCTTTGATTTCATTGTGTAGTGGATTGGTGATCAAGAGATGAATTTGTTATTGGATTAAGAAAAAGATTAGTGGATGAGTTGATTTGTTAATAAGTGGGTTGTTACATGGATGAAATAAGGAATTAATATTATTTAGGTTAATCATCAATCGACGATTAATTGATGATCGTATTTTGATTGTGGCTACCCTAAATTGGTTTGGAGATTTAGTTTAGCTGTTTAATTCATATGTAAGTAGCTAAATTTGTATATCATGTAATTGCAAGACTTTGATTTGGGATGAGCGTCTCGACATGGGTTTACTTTATCTCGATCGATAGATAAAGATGAGTACCCTTGACTTATCTCTTTTGATATTGTCATTCTGATATGCTTAGTATAACTAGTAGTAATGGTTATGTTTATATCTGCTTGGTATGTCACTACTTGATACCCATAGTTAGCCATATTGTTATCTATTGTGCATGTATGCTTATGTCCTATTGTTTCTTGTCATGTGTACATATGTAGTGACATACAACGTATTACCGGATACAAGTCTAGCTACTAGTTTTATTTCTTGGCATGTGTACCTAGGTTTATTTCTTGGCATGTGTACCTAGGATTATTTCTTGGCATGTGTATCTAGCTTTATTTCTTTGCATGTGTACATAGGTTTATTTCTTTGCATGTGTACCTAGGTTTATTATCTGGCATGTGTACCTAGATCATTGTTATGGACTTGGTGCCCCCTTTTGGTACACATTATGAAGAGGTTAGTATTTTCAGGATTTACATACTTAGTGTCATGCACCATCTTGCATGATTACATGCTGAGCGATTGTTGGCTCTATTATTGTTGAGCATATCACCAGTTACATGATATGCACACACAACCACTCATGGGTTAGTGGTTTATCAGGCAGGGTGTATGTAGTTTGCTCTGTCAGGTTCCGCTGGTGCGCTCATGAGTAGTGTTGACTGCAGCGTGGTAGCGGGCAGGGATCCCTCCTTTGGACTGACTCAGGGTGATGAGAGCATTGAGCTCCCCCACTCCGTTCGAGGTAGGAGGATAGTGTTGGGATCTTAGATGGCTAGAGGGGGGTGAATAGCCTCTTTGAAAAACACTAAACAGAAATTTCTTCAAGAACTTGTTAGCACAGCACAGCGGAAATAGAAAAACTAAAACGAAAGAAAACAAACACACAGCAGACACAAGGATATACGAGGTTCGGGGATAACTTGCCCCTACTCCTCGGCGTGTCCGTAAGGAGGACGACTCCTTGATCTTTCGGTAGATCACACCCCGGACAAGATCCGGCTAAAGATGTCTCCTTCTCGGTGGAGCAACCTCTCAACAAAGTCTCAGATGATTATAGATTTAAGCACAAGACTTACAGTGGCTGAGAAAAATATTAAGATGAGCTTACAGCCACGCGGAGAAGAGAACAGAGCAGAGAGCGCACAATCAACCTTCTCAGCAAAGAGCTCACAGCTTCACCAACTTGCTTTCTCGAAGGCTTGATCACAAAAGACAGAGAATTCAGAATCAATCTTTCTGAACTCCTCTTCTTCCTTTTTATGTCTCTCTGCTTCACTGGCTCGAATCACCGCCGTCTGCAGAATCGTTGCTGCCAGCCAGGCGTAGCCAATCACACCTCCTCTTCTTCTGATTCTCTGAACCCATGCCAATGGAAATCACTGGCGTCTCTGGATACGAACCAATAGCTCGAGGTCAAACTGAGCAGCCCAATCGTAATCAGATTTCGTCAGAGAACGTTGATGCCTCAAATGCATCTGTTGCAGCAAATTACAGTGAAAAGGGTACTTGTCTCCTTCTCTTAATGAAGCTTAATTTGAATCCAAACATAAGAATGTGACCTGCAACCTGCATGCTAGAAAGACTCACAGCAAATGGTTAAAAACAGATAGGTGAATACAAATACGGCAATCAGAAAAAGTGCATGCAAAGCAAACAATACCGTGGGTGGTCTGCGGATCGAACCACGCTCGATCATCGCTGATCGGTGCGGACCGATCAGAACTATCTGATCGGTCCCGGACCGATCGCGTCGCCTTCTGAGTGTAATCTGATCGATCTGCGGACCGATCAGCACTAATCGATCGGTCCCGGCACCGATCGGATGTCGCCGTCTCGGTGCTTAAAGCCTCTGATCGGTCTCCACCGATCGAAAATCTCGATGAGCTGCGATTGATTTCGATCGGTCCGGACCGTCGGTAAAATCGATGGGCTCGATCGATTCGATCGATGCCCGATCGATGCGTCGAGCCATCGACAATTCTGATCGGTCGGCGGACCGATCGGTATAAAGTTTCACCGGATCGGTCCGCACCGATCCGCCTTCGATCGGGTCGAGCCCTCTCTGACCTAGTCAGGAGAAATGAGCTCCCTAGCCCTCTCCGACTTCATCTAGTCCTAGAGAACGAGCTACCGAACCCTCTCTGACTCCGCATGCCAAGTTTCCTTCTTGGACTTTTCAACACTAGATGTCCGATCACCCTTGATCCATCTGGATTTTCCCTTACCCGGCTTCACTCACCAGGACTTGCACCTAGCTTCACTCACTAGGGTTTTCACCTGGCTTCACTCACCAGGACTTGCACCTAGCTTCACTCACTAGGGTTTTCACCTGGCTTCACTCACCAGGACTTTCCAACTGCTTCAATCAGGTCAACCTAGTCAACCTGGATTAGTAATTAATCTGAGTTAATTATCTGATACAAACTTAAATCAGTGTCAACAGCAAAACAACATCCAGGTCAGACTGTATCAATAGATAGGTGTACTCCGATAGCATCCTGTCCACTCGGTCACTCAGGAGTAGTGATGGTAGAGTGCACAGTTGTCATATCCCTACCCACTCAGTCTCACCATCGTGTGTGAGATGGCTGACTGCGTCAGGGGTGACCATGTCATTTGCATCATATGCATGGATTGCATTTATTGTTTGTGATTACTGCATTTTGGATGCTGCATTTGTTTGGGTTGCATATGATTGACATGCATACAGGAGACATGAGGTATTTGGTCTAATGACCCTTATGTTTAGGATAGGAGGCCCTAGTGAGTATAGTTCTTCTTTGCTTGTCAGTTTTCGCATTTCCTGTTATTGATTAGGAGACTGTACTTCATGATTATTATTGTTAGTTATATCTTATTATGCATGTCTATCTAGTATCCGCTAAGTTCTTAGACTCACCCCGTTACATTATTCCTATTACAGGTAGATGATTAAGCAGTTACTTGGAGGTATCCTGTCTGCCGGTCTCACGTCATATCAGAAGACGGATTTACTTTGTTCTTGTATTCTTTCCTATATTCTTTATTGTTTTAGTATTATATTGGCATTGTGGCTATTTCATTGTTATTTTTGGTGTTGTATTTGTGTTTAAGCTGTGTCGGCACGCATTGTGTAGTTTTGGTTTGTATGGATTTTTCGTTTATTTTTCAGTTGTATTTTTAGTACAGCCGAGTGGTTATTTGATATATAACTGTGTGAATGTGTTTTTAGTACAGCCGTGTGAGCTGTTTAATATATTTAACTACATGGTTGTGTATATTCCAATCGTGTGGGTTGATGTATGATTGTTTGTTGATGTATTCATGCTTCATATTGTCACCGGTATAGGGGAGATGCTGCCGGATTTTTCTCTGGTAGGGGCTCCTCCGAGGTGTGACAATTTATTGGTATTAGAGCTATAGGTTTACGATGCCTATTTTCTTTTATTTTTGATTTCGTGTTTTATTTTTTTCGATATGACTTTTCGGATTTTGGGACCAGGCAACAGCAGGATATCTCCAAACTATAGGAGATATGTTTGTTATTGTTATTATACACTTTTTTTAGTACTTATATGGTTATCTATAAGTACTTATATGGTTATTTATGGTAGTTAGTTATGATATATGTTAGTACTCTTTTAGTCCCTATCTAATTATTTGTAGTAAATATTTCATATGATGGGTCAATGTATATGATTGTCTTTAAGTGTTATAATAAGTTTATGATAAATTTTATTAAATTTTTATAAGTTTAAAAATTTTAGTGTTTTAATTTAGCCTATCAATTTCAAATCCGAACGTATAAAGACTTTTAAAAGCATATTTATTTTAGTGATGGATCTGCAGAAAAAGAGAAGTATTTTAAGAATATAATAATAGATTTGAATATTATGAAAATTAGATCTGTGATTTGATTAATACTACTTATGCGGTTCAATAATTTGTTCTAAAAAAAATTAATTTTTTAGGATAATTTAAAAATATATTTTAAGAAAATATTTTTATATTTTTAAATGTCTAAAAAAATCATGGTTCAAAATATCTTTAAAAATATTTTTGAAAAATAATTTGGAAAATTTTCATCACTCCGTCTCCGAGTCCGACGGATCAATTTTTTTTCCCCACCCGCCTTTTGCTAATATTCCAATTTGGACGTCAGAATTCTAACGTCATCACTCCGCGTGCGGCCCTGTTAGCCGCTTTCGGCCAGGCGTTCTCTTGATATTTAAATCATCACTCCACCTGTCGCCTTGTTTGCTTCTCGCCTAACTTTAAAAACACGATTTGTGATCCAGTAAACGCCCTCAGGCCTCAGAAGTCATAGCGTTCTCCGTAATTTTTTCTCTTTTTCCCTGCACCGCCTCATTGTCATTCTCCATATTTTTTCTCCTTTTTCATGCACCGCCTCATTGTCAATTTGTCATTCTCCATACTTTTTCTCCCTTTTTCTCCTTGCTTTTTTCTCTTTTTCCTGCAACCTGTACCGCGTCATTGAGAATTTTTTCTACTCCCCTGCACCGCTTCATTGCCAGGATGGCCTTGACAATGACAGAGGCGGCTCTCCCTTAGAGGCTCTCCACTATCTCAGTTACAGAACAATATTAAAAAGAAATAAATTATAAATATTATTCTAATCTTTTAACATCAGAAATCGAGACATCTGAAAGATTCTAGATACTTAAAAGAGATAAACTTTTATCCCTATCATAACAAAATGCACTACATCGCGCTCCAAATAAAATCTTACTCCGAGCACCCGGAAGAGTTGTGGGCACCTAGAGTCCGGGCACCCGGACCAAGTTCGAGCGCCCCGGACAGGTCCAGACACCCCGGACCAGCTTGGGATGTCTCGGACCAAAAAAATCTAAGGAAAATAATTTTGAAAATTTTGATATTAGTAAAAGTTTGTAATAATTTTCAAAGAAAAGGTTTCTAAGTTAAACAAAATTTAGATAATTTTGTAAAAAAATATTTTTGAAAAATTGCTAAGTTTTCGTAATTAAAATTATTTTTGATAATTTTCTAAGCAGAAAACTTTAGCAAGAAAATTTTTCTGGAAAAAAATATTTTTGAGAAATTTTCAACAAAATATTTGATGGACTTTCTAAAGCATTATATAATTTTAACTTTAATGTTTTATTAGAAAGTTAATTAAACATTTCATTTCTATATTTGACTTCCAAGCAATAGCGAGGCACTAGGTCTTCTTGGTTATTAGAGCAACAACCACTTTCTAATCAAAACCTCATAAAGAAATTTAATATTTAATTTTCTCGCTGAAAGCGCTAAGTCTAATTTAAAATTTAAGTTTAATGATGTTTAATTTTCCATTTTAGTTTATTATAATTTCTCAAATCTAAAGCAGAGAATTTTAAATATGCAAAAAATTGTATAATATGTATTTGTTCCTCTAACATGTCATTTTCTATTTTTAGTTTGTCTAAATCCTTTAATCGACAAACTATTGCTAGAGTTTCTTTTAATTCACTATTCTGTGTTTTATTTTTAATTTCTAACTCACAAAAATATTTTGATAATATAATTTTTGATTTCCAAACATATTTTGATAATGTTTCGATTGAATCAATCAATTTGTCAGGACGTGGATACCATACCTGACTTATCTTGCCGGCTGTTGATTCTCCCCCTGTTGAATTTTTTTCTTCCGACGTTACTTCCCTTTCATCGATGCTCTCGATGCTCATTGAGGAAGAGTTGATTGCGTCTTCTTGCAGATACTCGGCGGTGAGAGATGTTTCGAAAATTTCCTCGTTTTCAGATTCTTTTGACGACGACTCAGTATTTATCGAGGAGTCAGCTTCTAAAGGTTCTTCGTATAGCTTCAAAAACTTTTCCCAAAGTTCTTTCGCATTTCTGTATTCTCCGACTCTGTCGAGATCCTGGGCAGATAGTACACTCAAAAGGCGGGATTCAGCCATACTATTTGCCATGAATTCGTCGCGTTGCTCGTCAGTCCATTGATGCTCCTTAAGTTATTTTCCTTCTTTGCTTTTGGGCATATCAAAACCATACATCATTATTAATAACATATTAAAATTGGTTTTAAAATAAACCTCCATTCGTCGCTTCCAAAATGCGAACTCCCCCTCGAACGTTGGTGGATAAATGTTAGTTCCGCCATCTCGTTGCTTCGATCGGCGGTTAGTCTTCCTGAAGTGCCTTGGCTTTGATACCACTTGTTGGGACAGTTGGGCCGGCTAGACGGGGGATTGAATAGCCTGCAAAATCAAAAATACAACCCTTCTCGACTTTTCAAAGAAACACTTGCATAAATTATAAAAGCAGTAAATAAATTAAAACAGAAAGGAAGAGGCACCAGTATTTTTTACTTGGTTACAACCGGGGAGGTTGTTAAACTAAGGTAGATGAAAAGCGTACTAAAAATCTCTTCTGGGCGGAGAAACCTCTTACACCAATGAAGTGCAAAAATGATGAAGCTAAACTTTTACAAACTCAAGCACAAGTGTTGTATTAGATCTTTCTTGTTCGTTGTTTAGCTTCTGGATCAAGGTTGTATTTATAGCCTTGCTCGGGGCGCTTGGAAGGGTTCCAGGCGCCTAGAAGGGGATAAAGTTTTATCCCCTTCGCAACGGATCGCGGTTAAACACGATCCGGTCAAAGTCATGTTCTGGGTGCCCAAAAGGTTTCCGGGCGCTTGGACCTCAAAGTTAACCCCGTTGACTTTTTCGGTCCGGGCCCTCTGCTCCGGTTCAGCTCGCCTCGGTTCGGGACTTTTGCTCCGGCTCCGCTTACTTGGGTGATCTCGACCATCCGGTATAGGGCTCACCCAAACCCAACTTCTGGCCTTCTCCTCGAGCAGCCTTCCTCCCTGGTTTCTCATCCCTCGGAATCGTCGCTTGCTTCCTTCTCGTCCGCTAGCGTACTCATCCGCAGCTCTTCATCCCTCAGACGCACCGAGCCCGTCGGCTCTCTCCCGTGCCGTCCTTCTCGCTAGCTACATCTTCTACTCGACTCCCTGTGCTTCTAAGTTCCTGCACACTTAGACACAAGGTTAAAACACCACAGGACCTAACTTAACTTGTTGATCACACAAAAATAACCTTGACGTTCCAACAAAATCAACTTAACTTGTACGCTTCATTTCTAGTTTAACTTTTTCATTTTTTGTGCTTAAATGCTGTAAGAGGATTCTCCGTCTGAAAGAGTCAGTTAGTGCGCTTCAACTTCCTTAGATTAACAACCTTCCCGGTTGTAATAAAGTAAAACTCCTTTGCCTCTTCTTTTAGTTTATTGCTTTTATTTAATTTATGCAAGTGTTCTTTTGAAAGTTCGAGAAGGGTTGTATTTTATTTTTGCAAGGCTATTCAACTCCCCTTCTAGCCGGCCACTGGTCCCGAACAAGTGGTATCAGAGCCAGAACGCTTCAGGAGGACTAACCGCTGATCGAAGCAACGAGATGACGGGAGCTAACATTTATCCACCAACGTTCGAGGGGGAGTTTGCGTTTTGGAAGCGACAAATGGAGGTTTATTTTAAAATCGATTTTAATATGTTATTAATAATGACGTATGATTTTGATATGTCCAAAAGTAAAGAAGGAGAAGAACTTAAGGAGCATCAATGGACTGACGAGCAGCACGACAAATTCATGACAAATAGTAAAATTGAATCTCTCCTTCCTTCTAAGTGTACTACCTGTTCAGAATTTTGATAGAGTCAGAAAATATAAAAATGAAAAAAAAAACTTTGGGAAAAATTCTATTGATAATTTTTGTCAAATGTGCAAGTGTCGAAAAGCCCATAAATAAATGTAGAATTAGAAATATACAAGTGGATCAAAATTGATCACATACTTAATAAATGAAAAAGTTAGATAAATATTAATAAATATATAAAAGTTCAAAAAGTGAGGACAAATAAAAAAGTCTAAATAGCTCATTAGAGTTCCTTAGCAAACGGTAATTTTCTTGGTTCACTGTAGTTGTGATAATATATCGAAATAAGTAGAGGTGTCTGACGAGTCAATTTATGACGGATGGGTCGACCTGTGATGAGATGAGTTGACTCTTCGTGGAATGAGTCAATATGTGATGGGGCAATCATTTAGTAGGGTAGGGCGGAATGGGCTAATCCATTAACTTAGTGGGTTAGAAAATTTCCAACTCAACACAATCCACGGCGAATTATGGGTTTGGCATGTCAATCCGTCGGTCCATCAATTTTAAAAGAAATTAAAAAAATATTTCATATCTTCGACGTTTTACTTTGGAGTGGTTTCATCAATCAAATGTATCTATAAACATGTATTTTAAATATAAATGAATATAAATGAGTGGATGAAAATTACTATTTTTATCTTAAAATTATAACAAAGCAGGATAATAAATTGACATAAAACTTAGTTTACATATGTTTCTCAACTCACTGGTTAACCCAAGCTTATCGCGGGCCGACCCACGAGAGTCGCGGGCCTAGGCGGGTCGGCCCGCGATGGACTTAGATTGATAAAATTTTAATCCAACTCATTTAAATTATTTGACAAAACGAACTAATCTGATAGACCCAACTTAAATTAACTGTTCTAAAAATAACCACTCTAACAAATACCAACTATATAACTCGTAAGGATTTTATTATGTCAATATAATACATTATCAAAAACAATATATTTCATTATTAATTAGTGAAAGAACATGTGACAATAATTCACATAACATGCTTTTTGTTTAACATCAAGTCTAAATTTAATATATTTAATAAAATTAAAAAATAAAAGTGTGCCCAATTTATTTTTTATCCTTTATTTCTATAAATAAAATTGGGCCCTTTGTTATCTTATGGGCCCTTCTTTTGATTTGTAGCCTTTCAATGGCCCATGTTTAAATATATAGTTAAATAAAAAATATTTATTTTTTATTTATTTATCTAGAATAAACTAGAAGCATCAGAGAATATATCTTTATACTTGTCTCGGCAAATTCTGGGGCATCGCTCGTTGCCATCGAGATGGAGCACATGGACGCCGACCACCCCGGCGAACGATGCGACGCCGCGCAGGGGAACGCCCCGGGAGCGTTCTCTCCGCCGCTGGGCACCATAGCAGCCTCCGGCGGAGTCGGCGGTGCGGGCGTCCAGGAGAACGCGTGGAGTTTCCTCGCTTTGGCCCGCCAGCTCGTCGATCGGGGCGAGCCTTCCCTCGCTCTACAAGCGGTGAGTTCCCTGAGGAACACCTTTTGACGCTGTCGTTTTTTGGTGGCGTCATTGCTGTGTTGTTCTTGTTCGAGGGATCGGTGTTCTTGATGTTTTGTTTATCCTATTTCCTAATTCGCCGGCTTTGGGGATTTTTTTTGGGCCTTTCTCGCCTGTTTTGCGCGAGTTGGTATAAAATTAATAGAGGTATTTGCCCTATACCTAATTTATTTTGTTTGCTTACATAATATTGTGACGTTGTCTGCTATAGGAGGTGTGAAAATTTTGCAGGTTAAATGGAAGGTTACGATGTAGATATGTTTGTTCGGATTAGTATGAATGTTGCATGTTCGTTTTTCTCGAACCCGACATTTTCAGCATCCTCTTTGCAGTTTTTGCATCTTGAATTGTTCTTTCTCCAATCTAAGCAATTTTCCTCATCATTTTTTGTGAAGTTTCAGTTAAAATCACTACTCATTTTTAATTGCAATATCGACTAGGTGCATTGGTCCATTTGAGTAATCTTCTGTTTTTTTGCTTGATTTGGGGTAGATTCTTAATTTGTAGATATAATATCCAAGATAAGATTGTAGCTTCTAATATTATCATTTTGAGTTCAAATCGGAGGATGATGCTAGCAGTTTAACAAGAAAGAAAACTGATTTTAGTGTAAACTTAGTTTATTGATTGCTGATGCAACAGAAAGTTTAAACCCTTTAATCACACAAAAATTATCACAAATTAGATGAAGCATGAGGGCAACTATCTCGCATAGAGAACGGAGTCTCACATAGAGAAGAAATCTCACCCAGTGAATTGAAAGTAGAAAATTCTTATTGATTGAAATGGATCAATACATAGATATGCCATCATTTTTATAGTCTCCATTCTAAATAAATTAGAAATAAACAAGGAATTTGGGAAATGCATTAATGCTCTTTAATCCACAAAAGCTAATTACCAAGAAATTCTAATTATTACCAGCTGCTGATATTGAATTCAAAATCTAAAATTGATTTTATTCATTATTTGCATTATTTTTTCCTATCGGGTAGAACTCTACGTCAAGCAAGGTGTAAGCATGTGCAGCTCAGACGTTCTTTTGATTGAATAAGCAATAGAAGTAACACAATTTGAGACTTCACTTCTAATGAATGTATCTTTATTATCTTTTTCTTTGGATGCCCCTTCTGGTGAGTAAAAAATTAATCTACTTTATTCTTCCTTTTGGACTTTGTCTTTGTTTCCTTCCCTTCTGATTACCCTTGTGACAAAATCAACATATGAAAATGGATGTTCAAATTTCCTTCAATTGAGAATTGAACATATGTTTAAATAAATTGTCAAGGTAAATAAACAACACTATCAATTTTTCCAATGGTACAACTTAACATGAACGAAGGAGAGCCTTGGCACAATGGTAAAGTTGCTGCCATGTGACCTCGAGGTCATGGGTTCGAGTTGTTGAAACAACTTCTTGCAAAATGCAAGGTAAGGTTATATACAATAGACCCAATGTGATCCGACCCACACTAGCGAGAGCTTCGTGCATCACACTGTCCTTTACAAGTTAACATGAATTTAGAATTTTTGGAACTCTTGCATGCTGAACGAGAATTTATTGCATTAATAAGTACTTTATATTTTGGAAATAACATAGTTTTGTATGCTAATAATCATAATAAGAAGCAACTAATAATATCATGATTCTTATTATCATCATATAAATCATGGTAAGATCAATCATGTGGCGCGTTCCTTGCAAATGCAACGTGCCAAGGTGCCACGTGTATGCAAAACATGGGTAACACAAATCAATTTTAAATTTTAAATTTAAATGTCATTTAAGTGATAATGAATTTTACCTTATTAGAGAGATATTTCATTTTCCTAATAAATCTATGTAGTCTTCTTTGTTCTTTTTTTATTGTCCTAGTATCTATAGTAAATATTTTGCCTCAATATGCCCTCTGATTAACATGTAATTTGTGTTGCTTTTATTTGGTTCAAATGCATTTATATGATTCTTTGTTTTTGAATTTTTTTTTTCAGACTAGTTGATGTGAGCAGTGCCAGCTTTTTGGGCCTTAGTTCTCTTTTAAACATGTAGTCCATTTTGTTTCTTTTAGATTTTGAGTGACCACTTATCTAAAAACTTAAGCTATTGCAGAAGAATGCCATCTTTTTTTTTTCTTCCCTTCGAGTAATAATTCCCTACTCAAGTCTTGATGTATGTTCTCATTTTCTAGGGCTATGTTTTTTCTCAATTACTTACTTTTGTAAGATTAGAAACAGAGTACTATTCTGCTATAATTCTTATCCCAAAAGCTTAGGTTATTAGAAAAAGGTTTAGATCCATAGTTTTTGTATTTGAGGTGCTTTGCTACTTCTTGTGAGGTAAACACACGCAAGCATAGCAACCTGTGGAACACTTACCTGTCCAAGAATGGTGGCTTAGACAACTTCTATTGTTTATAGAAATCATTCTAAACTTCATTTGTTTCAGACTATAGCTCACTTTTACGTGGATAATTGCAACAAGTTAAATGTAGTAGATGATCCTTCGGGTTTAAAATTACTATTCACTAACAATTATATGTTCCTCTGAGAGGATATAATCAGAAAAAGATAGTTAAATGGTTTATTTAAATAAGTTTGAATCAATTATGTTAGAAATGCGAAGAGTAGAGGGTCCGAAGAGAGTTTAATGGTACGATATTATTTATCCAATCCTAAGCAATTGGGGTATACAGTTTAATGGTTTATGGTTGAGTTGTAGGGTCTGTGATATTGCCTTATTGGTATCAGAAACAAGTTTCAATGAATTTTTCCTGGAGCTAAAGTGACAAAGCAGACAATGGTAAAGCACAATGAAAATATTGCTAATGCAAAAAGTTTAAGTAAACCCAGAAATGAAGAAATCATGGGCAAGAGGCAGAGAATCTCACTACAAAGTGTTGCACAATTTCTTCACAGACACTCAGAGAAACTCTCATGTCCTAGGGTGTATACATCTTGTCTACCATTTTCCAGTTTGGACGAGCCCAGAACTCCTGTAATGCTTGAATGGATTGGTTATTACAAAAAAAAAAAAACAAACGAAAAGTGTTATTTTTAGTGTAATTGGGGTAATTTGAATGACATGGGGCAGGGAAAAAATTAGGTGAACATATAGCTTTCTTCACTAAGAAGAGCCTCAATATTAATAACCATTAGCAAGATTCCTTACTATTATCAAAAGTAGCTCGTGCATTAAAAAGCTGGTCTCTTTCTTAAAACAACAGTCAGTGATAATATACAGTATATTAGTGTACTAGAATTAGATGCAAGTTGTTGCTTTCCTTAAAAGTTTGTGGAGATTAACAAAGAATTACTCTAACAAGAGAATATTAATTAACTCATACAGATTAAGACTTGATGGGCTAAACTGACAAGATATTCGTCTAAAAGGAGGGTGCCAAATTATTCATACAGAGATGATTAAATAGTTCCTCTCTTTTGTTCGACACAAATTTTTCATGTGAGTAGCTTAACATTGTCCTACAAGTAGCCATCACAGCTATATTCTTGCATGACCTTATAGCTTTCTCTTATGGGCTTATGCCCTCCAATTAGATCTAGTAATTTCTTACTAAATTCCTGTTGTCATTTGCTAAACTTCTCCTTTTCTTTGCTTAAAACACTCGCTACTATATGACAAAATTGAGAGCATTTGTGGGTGGCGGTGTCAATAGATGAGAAGGGAAAGAATTGTCAGTTGACTGAATTAAAGGCCTCACAATACGACACAAAAGGTTGAAATCCAATTATATCGTTGATATTTGATATGCCACATGAATATTGGATGTGTGCGTCAATGGAGTACCACAATTGGAAACAGGTAAGAATTATGAGATAAGACTAGCCCTTAATCATCACCATAGTTGCCTTTTATGAAACCTGCCTTATGAGAACCTTTCATCATGAGCCATTGATGTCTAGTCTGATCCCAAGGTTACATATTGCTAAATTAATTTGGTTTTAATCATATGGTGAAGATGACAATTTTCTCCTAATGGGATCAAGGGATGACTCTTTCTAACCCTGATAAGTGCTTTATGGTGCCCATTCAGAAAGGTGTGGTGGTATGGAAATGATGCGATGCAAGCAAGAGTAGATAGGTTTTTTGGGGTAATTTTCAAAATGCTCCTAACAGTTAATTGCTTTTTCAAAATGCCCTCTGAGGTTTCCATTTTGTTTCTATGATGCTCTCTCTCTATTAACAAATGAATTATTTAGGTGGTAATCTAGAAGGGTGAAGTAAGGATTTTACCCTTATATTTTTACAGCTAAATGTAAACCTTGGGACTAGTTTTAACATCAATGATACCTTAGGGGGGCATTTTTTTTTTTTTAAAATGATATTAACCGTTGGGTGCATTTTAAAAATTACCCTTGTTTTTACAGTTACATACGCGGTATGCAGTAAAGTTTCCTTTCATTTTTCTTGTCACGAGTTCCTCCACTTTTGCTCATTGAACAAGAAAAGATCAATTCAAGGTGAAGTTTCCAAAACTGAAAACAAAGTTTCTCAAAGGAAAAGCTAAATCAAGACCGAGCTAATAAATTTATGTAGAAATTGAAGAATTATTTTCATGGTTGAACATGAAGATGCTAAGTCATTTTTTTTAGCAGTTTCCCATAGCTAAGTAGCTTGGGAACACTTAATGCAACTAATGGTTTTTCCTTGGTTGCTTAACAAGTTTATTGACAATATATGCGATTTTATTGGTTGCTCTGGGTTGCTTGTGTTGATCTTCTGGAGAGGTACTTTCTTCCTTAGAGGCCTGCAGGAAGGGTACTTAATTGGATTCCCTCCCTAGTTCTTGGGAAGTACTGAACAATAACTGTTTGCCCTGAAGGTGAGGAAAAGTAGTCGAATCCTTCCCGGTGCACTCTTGGGAAAGTGTTATTGTCCATGAAGAAGCATTTCCCCTCTCAAGATCTTGGAGGTCCGCGTAGGCTAGTAAGAGGGGGTGAATTGCCTGAGAAAAATAAATCATTTCTCGATCTTTGGACTTGATTAGTTAAGCACAATTAATTAAAATAAACAACAACATAAAAAGAAAAGAGGCTATAATATTTACTTGGTTATAATCTAGGTGGTTGTTAATCCAAGGCGTTGAAAGAGACCTCCTTTTTTGAAGACGGAGAAGAATATTACACTCTTTAAAAACTCAGAAAAAGACTAGGGATGAGTTACAAAAGTTATTGTTGTTTAATTTCTAACTCCAGGGGGTTTTTTATAGCCTCCTAGGATGATGTTTACCATTAGTTTTTGTCGCTCGGAGGCGCCTCCAAGGAGGTCCAAGGCGCCTCCAAGAAGATAAGCTTTATCCGTTGAAGATAAAGTTTTATCTTCAGCTAACGACTATTGAAGGCGCCTCCAATAGGTTTGCGGGCGCCTTCCATGAGGGCTCGAGGGTGCCTTCTATATCGTTGAGGGCGCCTTCCATGATCAGGCGTTGAAGGCACCTTCTATCTCTTGAAGGCGCCTCCAACAACTTCTGGTAGACTCTAAAGTTAACTTTAGAGTTGAATTTTCTTCATGCGGGTGATACTTCGGTCGTTTAGAGTTGAGCTCATTCAAACCCAACTCCGACCTCCTCCTTGAGCAGGCTTCCTTCCTGAGTCCTGACTTCTCATTCCTTGAATGTCGTGCACGTCCTTCTAGTCCACTAGTGTACTCTTTCGTAGCACCTCGTCCCTCGGATGTATCGAGTCTATCAACTCGCTCTTCGTGTTATTCTTCTCGCTAGTTACGTCTTCTGCTCAACTTCTTGTGCTCCAAAGTTCTAGCACAATTAGACACAAGACATTAAAATACAACAGGATCTAACACAAGGCATCAAAATATAATAGGATCTAACTTGACTTGGTTGACCATATCAAAACCAATCTGAGGTACTTAAACTACTGCTTTAGAATGACTACAAGATGAGGCTGGTAACAAACAACTTGTAGCATTTGAGAGACTTAGTTTGTCGTCTTAGGAATTTGTACTGTCTATCGCGCAGTTGAAACAAGTAGCATTCTTGAACGAATTTGTACTGTCTATCGCGCAGTTGAAACAAGTAGCATGCTTGAACTGCTTTATTGGTATCCATTTAATTAAATTGGATTGGAAACGATCTCTTAGATTTAGATGCAGTTAGTAAATTGTTGGGGCTTAGTTCAATATCTTTAAAAAGGTTTGTAGAATCTAACAAAAGAACAATTAATTTCTTTCTTAATGATTTGCGTATCATTTGATGAAGCACCTACTTTGACTGCAGTTGTGTGAAATCGATCCTTTGATGCTCTTCTAACGGCCCTAACATGTAGGTACTTGCAGCAATCAGATCGGGTGGCGGAGAACAAGCAGTGTTTGAAATTCTGCATCGGGCACGTGAGCTATACCGCAATCGATTGCAAACGGATGCTGCAGCAGACGAGTTGGCCTCATTGTTCGCAGAATGTGCTATTGCAGAAGCACAAGGACCAGCGAGGTCGTCCAACAATCCCCCATTGGCGCCTCTTCATGTTGGCCCTTCGATTCCGCTAGATTCTGAAGGGAGATCTTTCCTCGCTATGTCCGGGAGGCAGCAGGTTATGCTGGATGCATTCGCAGACGGGAGCAGTTTTGTGTGTCTCAAGTGTGGCGGTCTGGTTAGCACTAATCGCAAAGACGAACATTTTGCGTACTGGTGTAGCTAGATTCGCTCGGCGTCGTTGCACATGTGTACTCATATTGAGAAGTATGATATTGATCATTATCGCCGAGAAGAGTGTGATCCTCATCTAAATGCAGTTGTTTAGTACAAGAGAGGTTCTCAGATGGATTGGATCGAAACATGTGATTGTCTGCGTGAATCTTTCTCATGGATTGGATCTGAAAGATGTATTCGAATTCATGACTATGTAATATTGCGTTTATGTATAAGGAATCAAATAATTATTGTTGAGAGGTATAAATCAATAATCAAATCTATCATCATTTTTGCTAGTTAATAAATTTCATTATAAATTTTCATATTTAGCAAATATATTTACTAGTTTATAAAATTTGTAGGCAAGTCATAATTTATTTTCTCATGTACAACCCACTTCGTTTATTTTTATTAATAATTAGATATATTTTTTAATAATCCGATATTTCCGCATTTGAGGCTTTGAGCTAAGCTTCGTAAGGATGGGTTTTTTTGTTTTTTGACATTAAATCTGAACTACAATTTGAAAATTTCGAATTCTGTTCTTTAAATAACCGAACTGGATTAATTGAAATCGAACCAATTAAATTTTTAAAAAATTTTGATTAATTTTTTTAATAAAAATTAAATAAATCAAACTAATAAAATAAAATTAATTTGATAAAAAATCGAATTACCTGAATTTTTTTTACAAGTCTCCTAACACTGAGTTGAGTGTAACAAAATTGATTCAGCGAGTCAGGAATGCCGCCTCGCTTAACCAAGAAAATCAGAATATGAAGCTTGGAGATGCCCCTCATGTGAAGTGGCAGAGCATGACCATAATTAATTAAATTTTTTATTTTGTAGATAAAACAATAACCTTGTTATGTATTGCATTTGTTCAAAACCCAAAAAAAAAAAAAACAAGATTCAAGCGTTAAATTTTCAGCAGTTCACGAGAGTTTGAACAATTAATTAGGGAAAAAAACTGTATACTAATGCGTTGATAGAATTTTTTTTCTTAAATATAACACAATTAACCAAAATTTGATGTACTAAATAAAAATTTAAAAATGTACGTAATGCCAATCAAGCTTCCAGTCACTAGTCAATAGGAGAACTCAGAAAAAGGTTAGATGTGCTGCGAAGTGAAAATATTGAACCTCGATCGTTCAAACTCATAATGGTAGTAGTTGTCCTCTTGGCCGATAGAAAACAAGAACAATGTTTGCCTGAAAGAACAGATCAACAGATACAATTAGCCACGCTGAGAGAATAAATGTTCAAACGTGTAGGCTTTCATGAAGAAAATTAACATGTTGGTACATTGACAAACTGAAATTGGCATGGTGTGCAATAAGTTACAAAGGGCCTATTTCAAGTGTCGTTGCACCCATACCATGCGAAACAAGGTTTGAGTGACTACGTACCCGTTGAAATCCATATATGATCTTAGTCCAACGGCAAAGCCATCTTACGAGCAAGATGCTAAAACCAAAAAGCATGATAATGAAACAAGCAAGCAACATTACATGGTTCGGTGGCTTTTCAAAATGGTTAGGTGTTGTGTTTGATTATTTCACGGACAAAATACAATATTATTAGGCTACATAAAATGAAAGGACATCAGTTAGAACAAGCTTATAAATGGCATATAGAGTTGTGTTGGATATTCAAAAAATGAAAAACAAGTTCAACATAGCGCGTTACCTCTAGTGATATATAGTTAACATTTGAGACTCAAAAACAAGTCAGTTTGCAAATTTATCCACATCCGAGCCAATTACTAGTCTCCACTTTTAAGTGCCCACGATCCTTTGTTAGAATCACACAAATCACGCATTACCTGTAAATAATGGAACATCAGAAGTTGGAATGTCGAGAAAATTTGGTAAGATAGTATGCAAGATGACATATGATATAAATTCTACAAAACCCACATCAGAAGGAAAACAGAGACGGTGACTAACTTCACTATTTTATGATCATTCATTCTAGATTCAGTTAGGTTGTTAGTTTAAGTTAAGCATCCAAGCCAGTTTGTCAGTCTTTAGGGCACCTTCATCTAGATGAATAGAAAAACAAAAATAGACAAAATAGCAGCATATCCTGAAACCTAACCAACTAATTCTACATGAAAAACAAAAAAGCCTTTATGTCGACAAAAATTTTGCAGTGAGCATTGATTTCAAGCTATCATTCTGTTTTGTTTGCGATTGCATCCTCTGGTTAAGTTGAGGCCACCAATTTCTTCTTGCTGCTTTCAGAAGGTGTTACTAAGTTTAGCTTATTTTGTAGAACTCCAAACTAGATGACATTAAAGCTTTAGGTTCTTGAAGTCATACTATAACAAGTTAAAAACAAGAATGAATCATCAGTATCAATTATTTGAGGATCATTTGAGGATCTGCTACATGGATCTTAGTTCATCAGTTAACTTATATATAAAGTTTATGTTGGTAGTAATATCTAAATGGTCAAAATTTAATAGTTTCTTCAGTTTCCCTATAACCCACACTCTAATTTATTCATCTTGTTTAACTACTGAAGTTATTAGTCCTTTTGGAAAATGTTCATACCATTTGAACATATGTTCTCTTATTTTTCCATCTATTTAAGGAAACTTAAAACTGTCAACAAAGTAACATCCATGAATAATCATGTAACAGATCAATCGATGAAAAATCAGACCTAAAGATGAGAAAAAAATCAAGGTTGATCACCAATTTAGAACCATGGTCGTAGGGAAGTGATACTACCACATAATAACCTTTTAAATATTATTGCTATGATTGGATAATAATGCCATTCAAATTATGTTTATCTTAAGAAAATTAATATCATATATTACGGATTTTAATTGAAGGGGAGCCTTGGCGCAATGGTAGAGTTATTGCTATGTGACCAAGAGGTCACAGGTTCGAATCTTGGAAACAGCCTCTTGCAAAAAGCAAGATAAGACTGCGTACAATGGATTCTTCCCCGAGACCCTGTATGGCGAGAGCTTCTTGCACCCCTTTTTATTACATATTTTAATTAAATCTCAAAATATATTTTCTCAGTGTACAAATACATTGGTGGATTCAATGATTTATAATAGTGTCTTGGATAGAGGCAAATTGAAATAAAATATTCATGTGGCCAACACTCTTCATTCTGACGATCAATTCGTTAGCATATAAGCTCACATTTTAACTGAAATATCTCATCCACTCTTGTTGACTTTAGGTGTAAATATTATCTGTCCTGTTACATATAGTTGAAGATCAAAAACAAGAAAATAAGCTGACAAGGCATTGAAGGGTCCTTGAAGCAGCTTGAGTACTTGACAATGCCCACATATTAGGCTGACATTCAAAAGAGCGAACTGTACGTCTGTACCTATTGAAAAATTGAACCAACTAATTCTTGGATGGGTTAATGTTCTTCATTAGCAAGCGTCTAACAAATACAGAATAGATAGCTGGGGGAATTACCAACAAGGGTCCTTGATTTACATTCAAAGAGAGAATTCCCATGCCTCAGTATCAAGGACCTGAACTTTAAAAAATAAATAAATAAATTCAGCAGGGCATACTAATGTTTTTCCCAAAACATAGTTGTGTGGAAACCTGTTCAACAATGATTTTCCAAAAGGTAGGGCTAAACTTGTGTGTGTGTGTGTGCGTGCATGTTGTTGCCTTTAGACTGATTAATAGTAAAAGAATTTCAGCTATACCTTTTCTCAAAAAAAAAATGTTGAAACTATTGCACTTACCTGATTATAGTCAGAATCATTAATATCCTTCTGGAGACGAGCTTTAGCAGCCATGCGAACCTCCTGCTTATTGAGCTTTGCCTTAGGTTCTTTGCCCCTGAAAAGATCAATGACAACATCTCTGCCACAAGTGTGTCTAATATTAGCATGATTCAGAAAATTTAAACAAAGATAACATAACAAAGCTCGCAAAAGGGTATAACCTCAATCTATCAAGATCCGAACTCCCTGTAGATTTCAGAACATATGTGCCATGTACATCCACAGCGATTTGAGACACAATGGACTGGAGCTCAGATATAGGAGCAGATGCACCGTTGGCAGCAGCATTAATAATCGCTCTAATTTTAGGGTCTTCTCTTGGACGAGAAGAGTTGCTGATTGCCAAGCCCCTCAATTCATTGACTACTGAGTTTATACTGTAGGCGAAACAAATTCAAATCAATTACTGCATCAAACAACTACAATATACATGTAATGTAAAGCAGTCAGATGCACATCCATGCTGGACTGGGTGCTGAAAAAGATCTTGCAACTGACAAGCTACTGAAACTAGAATACCTGCAAGGAAACATCCTAAGTAAATAAGTCTTATATGCATTACCTACGAATTTTTTTATCCTTGAAAAATTTCTGGAGAATCTTTAGAAGATGCTCCTGTGTTTCACTTGACAGTGATGACACTGCTGTGTTCACTGCCTTATCTTTGCTTTCATGTACATCATCGGCTATTTTAACTCTTTTACCACTTGGAACAGGGACATGCATCTTTTCTCCTACAGACTTTTTTATGTTATTCCAGCATGCCAACCAAGCCTTTTCCTGATCATCCACAATTTTTGGATTGTTTCTAATAAATACAATGTCAGTAGACTTTATGAATTTCCAGTGCTTGAGGATGCGCCTTTCAACAGCCAATGGAATGAGTATAGATTTCAGGCCAGTGCACTTTGACGTTAACATCCTCAATCTGTCTGTTTGAATTATGGGATTCATACTGAATAAATAAAGAAGATAATCTCTATAAAGAGCAGCTTCGCCTTCATGTAACAATGAGCTCTTTGTAACCCACAATCCCTGTACCAAATCTGCATAATGTGGCAGCACTTTCAGAACATCTTCTTTCGAACTATCTGGAGCAAGATCCAAGAGTGCATTAAAATTATTCACCTGGCAAACCTGCACGCAGAGGTGAAGTATGATAAACCATCAGAAGGTAATATCAGATAATCAATAAAACCAATGAACTATGGTGCTCTTCTCTATTATGTCCTAACTACTGTATCATGAAATGAAATAGATCTCTGTAAGTGTAATTGACTCTTCATAAATGCAGTGGCAAAAACCTCATGCACTAGGATGCTGGTCTTATGAACAAGTGAATCCCATTAAGACAAATAATGAAATATATACCAGCCAATGAGAGTAGCAAGGACAGTTAAGTAGAGACAGGAGTCTGATGATCAAGTAATACACCATGGTGATAGGTATTCAGTGACAATTGATACAACAGGTAGGTAGGTCTTAGTTATTTGGTGTGTTTATTTATGGTGGTTTCTTTTCAGATACCTATACAAAGAATTTATTGAACTGAAAGAGGTTCAACAGAAAGAATAAAGCATGATGATTTCTCCCCTTTTCTTCAACTTTCCTCTCTCCTCACTTCTCTCATGTCCCAAGTCTCTTAACTCCTGATATAGTAAAGGGTCTTCACCACTTTCTCCTCTATTTTCTTCCTCTTCTTCTCACATTCTCATTTCCATTGCTCTGCTTCCTCTTCCGCACCTATCACATTCCTCTTTCTTCTATTTCACTTCTCCTATGGGCATGACTTCTCTGCTCCAAGATTCTCCCAGCCTGCCTCTTCTTCTCAGTCTTCTCTATCTCACTATTCAGCTTCTTTCCTCTTCACCAGCCATCTCAATCCTTGCTTTCTCCAATTGTAGTTCACTTCCTATCACACATTACCCTCTTCTTCCTCAGCCACTACCAGCTTGCCTCAATAACTGTACACCACTATACTGTCGCTCATTCCAGCTGCCATTTCACCAACATTCCCATCCCCAATTCAACAAGCCAAAGTTGAGTTTCATTAATGATTTAGATATATTCTAGTTTTCTCTCTTGCCACTTTGTCAATCTGGTATTCCTTCCTGCAGCAACTAAATGACAGTTAACGTAAGTAGGAATCACAGAGACTGATAGTACATAAACACCGGATCAGATAATTGAACAAACATGACACGGAAATAATGTCTAAATATAAAGTCAAACGACACATCAAGGTGGGTAAGTTTAAATTTTTTGGCAATTTTCAAATAATTACTATTTTCGTGGGACTCAGGCAGATTCTGTGATTCCATGTTTATGGGAAAATGATTTAAAATAGAATCATGAAATGATAATGAACATTTCTCATTCAACAATTCCCAAATTATGTTTCAGGAAATCAACTAAATTACATAAAATTTGAATTTAAACCTTCATACAAACTAAAAGATTAGTATGCCAGTGAGTTTTCTTAAAGAACTAAGGAATAATATCACAGTAACGATTCTTCAACTTCTATACAAATAAAATCCTAAAAGTATAAGGGTGTTTGCTTTCTTCTTAGGAATGCAGATCAGATAAAAAATTAAGCACAAAAAGAGATTAAACCTCAGAAAACCATTTCTTCAACCGCTTTTCCAAGGGGAGTGAGAGCAAGTGCCTACAGACACATGAAAAGGCAGATTTATTGCAGTTGCAAAATAAAAAATAAGAATCATGTTTCCAACAAGGATTCAGTTCAACTGACTATGGCCGACAAGAAATTAAAAAAAAAAATACAAGGCAAGATAAAATAAGGTTTTGGTGATTTTCATGCAATGCAGAGAATAAATCAGAATCTAGCTCATATTATTGATATGGAATATAACAAAAAGGAATTCCTAAGTCAGTAGGAACTCATCTTTTTTTAAAACAAAAAAGGAAAAAAAAATACAGCAAAAACCAGCTCATAGTAGAAGAAAACTCCTAGAATATCATTGATGGTGTAGGAGAGTTACTAGCACTTCATTGTACAAATAAAATTTCATTGTCTTGGAGTAAGTTGCTTGCTTAAGATGCAAATATGAAGTTAATGAGCATCACAGAGATTTACCAATAGGTTTGGTTTTAACAAATGCAGCAGTTAGATAAGATGCTCATAATAGATTTGTGTTTTGGAAAAGAGAACAAGAAGAGAACCTAAGCTAAGAATATTTTCTCAGAAATCAAAGGAACATGACAAATTTTCGTTTGATCTATGATAGTGAGAGTTCCATGTGCATAGGTTTTGAAATTACTATTGCAGTCAAATCATCAAAAACTCAAGAGTGAATTTCATTTAATAACTATGAAATCAAATCAATTATGCCCTTGCAGTCCTTTAAGAAAACCAAATGTTTAATAGAATGATTCGAACTGATATACACACGCAAAATGAAATATGGTTCAAGAAAAAGTAAGCCACGCAGGGTACAATGAAGAAAGACCTGCAGGACACAAGAAGAAGATCATAAGATGACACTGCAGCTGGAAGCCCTTACCTTAGAGAAAAGCTTGTGTTCTCTTATCGCCTGTTGATGTTCCAGGGTACAATGAGTTGATATAATCAGATCTAAGGCATCAATTCAATATGATAAATCAGAATCTAAATCACATATATGAAAAGGTGCAACCTTTGAGAACTAATAGCAGGGAAATAACATCAAAAAGTTATGTTTAGTAGTTCTCTAGTTTGAGGTCTCACGGTTTAATCATAAATGGAATTTGATGATGATCTTCTGCAATCATTTTCTGATGATATCTATCTGTAAAGTGGCTATCAATTGGATGATATTCTAGAGATATCCATGGCTGCAGATAGAACAATGAAGGAGATTTAACATTGTAAAAAAAATATTCTAGCAATTCAACAGAAAATTTCACAATATGAACCACCATCTAATACAGGTCAGGAGGTAAAGCTATTAGAGCATCTATTTCTTAAAAAAAATTCAATGAAAAACCCAATGAAGATTTAATAGGAAGCATTGTTTAACTCGGAGAACTACTAGGTATACTGTTTAGAGGCCATAGTCTAGCAGGGAAACAAAATGCAGCTTGAGTGTGTCCGAAAAACAGATACTTGCGCCTAGAGAGAAAAAGAGATGATCTTTTAGAAAAAAAGTATATGTAATGATCCTATTGAATCTTATGGAATTGCTCCGTAATGTTGTGTGAAAAAGTAATCATAAACATTACAAAATAACACATTGCTTTTGACTGGTTAACTTTATATTTTTCTTCAAATTGTTTATCCTAGTTAGATCTCCTTTCCAATCCTTTCTTTGCATAGCACATAGCATGCTTCTCTAATAAAGGAGAATAATTGAGAACTTGAGATTGACCAAAGAAGAAAATTTAGTTACTTGAATGATGAATCTATGTGAGTTGTTCCTTCATACAAAAGACTGAGAACTTTGTTCACAGTTATCCTTGATATATCATAGCTAAGTTAGAAATTAAAATAAATTTGATTGAGCAAACCAAAAATTAAAGAGAGAAGAATCAAAAGTAGAAAGGTAATCAAATCAATAATGAGGTACATGGAGCTTCAAACCTCTTCTATTTCTCCACCATCATTCGAACCTGCCTGGCCCAACTTTTCCTGTTCAGGAAAAAGAAATTTGAAGTTTTCAGTAATACAGTATTTAAATGGTAAAACGTTGATGAAGGCTGAAGCATCAAAGACACATTCTAGACTGAATATAATTATGATGTAAGATAATACTAGAAAACTGTAGAAGCAGCCCTGACAAAGAGAAAATCACTCCACCTAAATTAGATTGGCTTCTATTAGGATATTTACTTATTTACTAAAGAGAGTATGCATATGTTAGAGATATTAGTATTAATAGGTTTATTGGTGTAACAGGTTGAATTTTGCATTAGGTTTAGAGTAGTCTAAGGTTCTATATATAGAACCATGTAATGGTTAAACCCATCATTATATGTAATATAATATTCAGCTTTTCCTAATTTCTTCATGGTATGAGAGCCACCCATTTAGTGTTTGAATTTTCCAAAAAGATTCTCTTCAGGGGAGAAGTTATCCCTCATCTATTGATCATCTCACCTCTATCATCATTGTCATGCTTGTGTCAAACCCTTCATCACTGCCATCGCCACAGCTGAAAATAGGAATTTGTGGCTCTAATGAAAAACCTCACTCTACTACAGTGTGGCCTTATGCACATAAGATTGTCACTTTTGTGAAGTTTCATGAATCCACGCAACTAGAATCAATTGTTCATTGTCGATTTCTCTGCCAACTTCATCTAGATGTATGATGCCTCATGAAACTGATGTAGAAGATTCACATTTGGCTGCACTAGATGTATGGCATCTACAGGGGCCAAACTGGCTACCTACACATATATTCACGGTCACCAAGCTGACTCCACTGTACTGTATGCAATGCATCACACCTCATCTTCTGCTAGATCCAAGATTCACCTCAATCATCCCAATGTTAAGCGTGAGGGAGAAACCACATCGATTGTTGTCAAATCACATATTTGTGCAATCCCACCTGCTACCATCCTGAGGTTCATGATGCACCAATGGATCTACTGACATCTTAAACAGCTACCCATGTAAGTCCTGACTCTAATATTGCTCGCGACACTTCCTCTCCATAGTGAGAACTATCTTGCAGTGAACTAGCCATCTCTACACTGCAACAACAAAAAATTGATAACTTTGTCCTCCTTCCAACAAGACAAGGCAACCTTTATGCATCGTCCTTGATGATAGTGTAGCTCTCTAAAAGCTTAAGCTTGATAAGGATCAAAAGGCTTTCCTTGATTGTAAGGCATGTGACTGCATTGTTGACAACACCAGTGAAAGTTTTCTATGTAGGAGATTGTCATAGCTGGCACTCCATCTCTCCAGAAAATTGATTAATTTTGGTATACATTTCTTACCTTGAGTATATGAATTCCATGCGCAATTCAGTAAAGCAATGCACGGTTGTGTACAGCTCGATAAACCATCAAATCAAGAAGAGGAAACCCTACCACCAAATCACCATGGCATAATATGGAAAACCATGCAGAGGGAAGCCTACCACTGAAGATATTGCAGGATAGTGTTAGAAACATAGAGAGAACCATATCAATTAAACGGCTATGGCATAAGGTTGAAACCAAGCAGAGAAATCTACCACTGAAATCACTACAACATAACAGTTGAATCAAGCAATGGAAAACCAGTCAAAGCTGCTGCGACATAATGTCAAACCCAAATGCAGAGAATCCTAACATTGAACCTGCTATGATTTAAGGCCAGAACCAAACATAGGAGCAGGCCTCTATTCAAAACCCTACCACCAAAATCATTACAAGGATAGCAGATCAATGATCATGCTCACCTGGACACAAATAGAACTACTACCAGCCCCTGCTTCCGATCCTAATACATAGTGAACTCTATCAACTAGCTCTAGACCAAGGTCAAACATGAATTGCATGCTTCATTAACAATATAAGTTTTGTTTTGCTTCCATACGAATATCAATATTTTTCATGTCCTTATAGTAGTATCTAATCTATAGTCTGCTTATGAGAATTTATCCAGTTCACTGGACATAGATAGGATATATTAAAAGATATATATAGATATATTAAAAACTAGACAAAGATACTATATATGCTCCAGCTTGAGGGGAGTGCTAGAGATATTAGTATAAATAAGGTTATTACAATTTTATATTTAAGGTTACGCCTTAAGTCCTAATATATTAAAGGTTATCCCATCTTTATTGAGTATATAATATTTAATTTTCCCTAGTTTTTACAATATTCATCAAAACAAATTGACACAAGTAAAAAATGTTTCCCAATAACACAGATTAGGCAACAAATGATGTACAAAATTTTAAAAACAAAAGAATATGCAATAACTGATCAAGATGCAATATCAAAACAGTAAATTATGTAGTGTCATAAGCTCAGAGATATAAATAAAAGAGTTTAAAAACATATGAAGAACATACTGTTCAATCCCTGAGAATTGCAAGAACGTGAAAACGAGAAAAGAAATAAGATTATCAATTAGACCACGTTGCTATCATTAGCACCACTATGAAAAGAATATGCTGAAAACATTAAGATACTCCTATGATGAATATCTAAAATAGAACGATAGATATCCATCCTGCTAAACAAATGTAGGACAAAACAGGGAAAATGTGAAAACATCAACTAGTAGCCTATGATACTTAGACTTGACATTTTTCACTTCTGCTAGTGTCAACAGTAAAAAAGTATGAAATAGCAGTCTAATGAGCTGAACTCCTCTATTTCATCAGACCAAAATGAAGCAAAGGAAGAAAGAGGAAGAATAGTACAAGGGTTTTGACAACATCAACCAGCAAAGACTTTATGCTCTATAATGACTGGATACAATTCCACAATGACTCGCGGAATAGCTACTCATGCACAACTTGCAATACAGCCTCACAAGGATTTTCTTCAATTCGTGAAGAGCTATGTGAGGATCTCACTATAAGAACTAGTGTTCTCTTCAACTCACAAACAATTTCAAAAGGGTTAAAGCTTCAAACAGCTTCCGTGAAACCATCAAAAAACTCTATGGACATAGTTGCACCCTCTTCTTTTTCTCCTTCATCTCCTTCTTCCACCTCTAACTTGCAACCGGAACTAGGCGTCAAGAATCCAGCACAATACCAAATTTGTCTTGTTTCAGACAACCACCGAAGCTCCAGTTCAGCTTGTAACGAGATTTTAAACCTTTCTACCCATCAATCAATGTTAATTGCACAACTTAGGTGGTGGCACATGATGTGAATCAGATTCAATTAAAGCCCATTGTAATCAAATAAAAACCATTTTGATTGATGCTAACCTAGTATAGACAAGTCCTCTAGCAAACAAAAAAGGATTCAGAAGAGAACGGAAAGAGAGGAGATGGATGCAAGTACAAGTGTATAGCTGTACAGGAATTTTCTGGGAAGGGCAGAGGATACATGTAGTCATGTGCCACTGTTTTTTATTTTTTTATACATAGGCTTGTGGTTGTTGCATTTATCAAAATATATATAAGAGGGGAAAAATATTTCAGAACAATAAACACCGAATATGAAAAGAATTAATTAGATAGCAAGTCAATGACGAGAAAGACTACTAGCAATACTATTCATGACAAACTTTAGATTAGAGATTTCTCACTAAGATTGGGTGTTTTCGTGAAACAAGAAAGGCTGTGTTATAGCATATTTAAGGTCCCTAACTACTTTTATTGGAGGCACATTCACAAAGCCTTTGCTTCTTTGTAAAACATTGTGCAGCATTGTAGGATGGTGAAAGACAAAAGAAGCCTTCAGGTGAAAATGCCACAAAATATCTTTAACAAGGGACTTGGTAATATCAAAGACCTTTTTCAATTTAAAGTGTTATTTTTGTGAGCAAGGGAGTTAGAAACGAAATTCACCTGCTTGATTGGTAAACCTACAGCATTGATGTCAGATTTTGCACTTGATTCCGCACTCTGCACATTTTGTTTCATCTTAGGATTTAAGTATGCTATTGATGGGCGGAGTTGGACAACTGCATGTACAGGATTTAAGTGCAACTGCAAGCAATGAAATTAAGAAAATTAAGTTTCTCTTGACAAATGTAGGCCATTGATATAAACAAGCCAAACAGCATACAACATATACATCATAAATAAGAAACTAATTTGAGAGTGGTAAGCAACAATATCCATCCACTAGGACAATGAAACCCGTGATTAAAGTTTTGTTTCCTTGAAAGAATGGAAAAGAAAACAAGGAAAGAGAAAAATGAGCATTTCCTTTGAAGAAAGTTGGGTATGGAAAGAAGCTAGAAGAAAATTCTTGTCCACTCAAAATTGATCCTGCTAACTTGAGTGAACATTATCAATTCAGACACATGTCTCCCCACACTCTTGGACTTTGCCCTCCACTATGAGCCTTCCTATTGCATCTACAATCTCTGCCTCTGGAAGAAGATTCACACACACACATACAAACACACCTAGAGGAATAATATACTACTCTTCCTTTCATTTCCTATTACCTCTTTTCTTTCTCTTGTATCCTGTACCCCTTCAAGGAAACAAAGCCTAAGTCATTTCTTACAATTTTTACCAGGGAAATAAATTGAAGCTATAACTCTAAAAGAGAGATTGTTTGCTTTTGCTCTTCATTAAAGTTCTTGTTTGAAGAAGTTATATTTTTAGCACTAAATAATGACCAGGCTATGAGCTTATCAGTGAAAGCAGGTATTTCTATGTAAAAAAGACTGTTCCAAGATTACCCATGTAAAGTAGTAAAATATGTCAGAATCTATTTAATGTCGATTAGACAACGAGATTCTATCAAGTTAATTGATTGGGTGACAAATGAGTAAAATTTTGCCTTTTATGGAAGCACATCTAACATCATTCTTCTTACAGTAAAATGTGAGGAAAAGATGACCCAACCGTCAGGAAACAAAAGAAAATAGCAAGAGGTGATAGACATTGTAATAGAGAGAGATGAGGCTAATCATACAAGCCCAAACAAAGTTTGCAAATCCAAGTTAAATTCCCAATCTTAATATCTATATATTCTTAAGCAAATCCAGTATCAAACCCATCTGCTAATGATATGTAATTTGTGGGCATCTGATATAATTTCAAGGGCATCTATATTCTATACCACTGGCAACACATCCATGTTGACTAAAACGAACTGAAATTTAAAATTTGTAACGATGAATAGAAAATCTGGTAATTTGCGAAATTAATTTAGATTTTCTGAAAGAAAAAATGTGAACTATGTTGAACTAGAAGCAAAAAAAGGTACCTGGTTTCCATTCAACATCCCGACAGCATAAGTAGCTACTAAAGGTGTTTTTGATGAAGACAATGTCTGGAAAAAGTGGAATCAAGTGTCAGGGTGATGAAAACTTTGCGATACAAGAAACCTACATATCACTCACTAAAGTAATTGCAAAAGTAGCTATCTGGCAATCATTTCAAGTGCCACTAAGTTTCATACCAATGGACTCAGCGGTGAAACAAAAAAAAATGGGACAAAAAGTTGTGTAGACGAATAAAATATAAGCATATGTGAAAAAAAACAAAGAGCACCTAAGTATACTAGGAGAATAAATTGATTGATTAGTGATAAATAAAGGCAATCCATAACCCGGTCCACCCAATGAGGGTTGTAAATGCACAAATCGTTCCCTAACCAGTTCAATACTAAACTTAATAAGAGTTCATGTATATTTTAAATATTAGAAATGGAAAATAATGAAACTTGAACATATTTTAAAGCAAGATAAGATAGACAAGCAAGCTTCAACACTTGTGAATTTAACTCGTTAATGTTCATGAAGATTGAAGAATGCTAGTGAATAGTTTATGAACTGGGTTGTTTAAAAGTTTGTCCAGGGCTCATTTATGATCTTGGTTATTTAACCTTTTGTCTGAATATATAAAGCATATAATAAATATGCATATCCAATTATACGTTTAGATATATGGGGATGGCAATGGATGGGGTGCACATGATTTTTACCATACTAATTAAACAAGTACTAAATGTCTTTGTTGATTATCATCAAATAACAAATATATGGCCAACATATCATGCAACTACTAATAATACCATCGAATTATCACGAACAACCAAAGGACTTATTTGGGAAGGAGTTGTGGGGGGAAATTATCCACCTAAGGCAGTGGAATATGTATTTATATATTGACAGGTACCTAACCTGTCGAAATATCTTAAAATACTTGCAATTATCCAACTTAATTAGTATTGGAACCTGACCAGCTTAAGTAGGGTACCCAATTAGTAAGGTACCTGTACCTATTGTCATTCTTAACTATTTTTGTTCAGGTAGGATGCTTTACAATATTCTCAATAAATTCTAACATCAAACTTTGGCTAAGGACAATGGGGAATCTTATCTCTATTGACCCTCACCATCTTTAAGGAAGTTATAACATGCCAACACTCAATACTATGATGATTTCAATCAAGCAGCGGATCAAGATATGTCAAACATGCCGGATGGAAATAAGTATTTAAATCTTCGAACAAAGATAGCATTATCAACTAAATACCTTCATCTCCATGCAACAATATGTTACATGGAAAGGCTAAGAGAAAACATCAATCAAAGGGGCATTTAATGAATCTAAAGCATAATGGCCATCAAACTAGAAGCCCCAAGTCTAAAATTTGTCATGAATTTACGCTCTCGAAGCATAAATGACTCTCTGCGATGTCCATCCAACAAGAAGGTGAAATACAAGGTCACATGGTTGATACCTGCTTCTCTGTAACCTTAGGGTTCAGGGGTGTCTTGATCTGGATTCTCCTATCCAATATCCAGACTCAAGTCTATCTCAATATTTGATTTTTTTGGCTTTACGGACCTGAAAAGGACAAAAATAGCTAAAGAAGGTTGTAATAATACTACAACAACAAGAATCAAGCCTTATCCCACTAGGTGGGGTTGTCTAAGGTTGTAATAATGCAAAAGCAAATGAACAATAAAACAAAACAAAAAAAAAGGAAAACACACTTGATACTGAATCTATTGAACATACCTTGTCACATCTTTCATTCAGTTCATATGGTCTCCAAGAAGGTCTAAGTACATATTGCAAAATATATAGCTGAAAAAACAAGAAGTTTGTAAATGGAGTCGTACATTAAATATGATTGAAAGAACTATTCATTTAAGACACGCAAAATCCATATGAAACTATGTTCAGTTGATAATGCTATCAAGATTGTTTTTTCCCCTTGTCACTGACACTACCTAGTTGAGGATATCTTATGACACACATGCTTATTTGTCTTAATTGAAGTCTCAAAATAAATTTTTTGTTTCTATTTATGTTGGGTAAAGTATTCAAATAGGCAAAGTATTCAAAAATCATATTTCCAATGATAATTTTGAGGAAAATTCCAACTCCACAAAACTTGGAATTCCAAACTCCATCCAAAAGTGTAGATTTGTATGCCCATCCTTTTTCATTACTAGTTAAGGAGGCAAGTTTAATTTCCTATTCACAAGTCAGAAAAAGAAGAAACATAATGCCATTCCTAGCCTCCAAATACTAAAATTGAAGTCTAATTTCCTGAAATATCATTTTTGTCAAGGAATTATGATCCATCTCTAGGTTCCAGCGTCCAGACAATGTACATAGCACCCAGCAAGAATGACAGCGACCACAACTATGCTCCAGTACTTGGTTGCCAAAGTAACAACGATGAACTTCCAAATTTAACATTATAGAGAAGAAAAGACTTACATAGGTATCCTCATCGAGAGGAGTTGGAGAACAGAAGACGTCGATCTCGCGAACCACTGTATCATCCTCTTCCACTTCCTCCTCGAAACCTCCATCAACATCCATCGCACCGCTCTCTGCGTCCTCTGCGTCCGGGCGGGACGACGAGGGGTCAACTCCAGGCTCCTCCTTGACGGGGTCTGGACAAGAAGCGGGATGAGAGGAAGGTTTGGTGTCGGGATCGGGCTTAATCCGGATCGGAGGCTCGTTCTTGACCTTGCCCTTCATCTTGGGTTGGAAGCGGGATCGCGGGGCGGGCTTGGCGGCGCCGTGGGAGAAGTTGAGATCGAGGGCCATGTCGAGGTCCATCGCCTCTCCGCATGCGGGATCGATGCCGTCCTCGCCGCCGCCGTCCATCTCTCTCTCCTGTCTCCTCCTCCTTCCCGCAGTTGCTTGCGTTGCGTGCGCTCCAAACGGTTATCGAAGGCGCTTAAACCCTGACAGGGTCGAAGAAAATGGTAAGAGGTGGGACAGCCTGTCCGTCGGAAACTGTCATATATATATATTTGAGATTAAATAACTATATTATTTTCCATTAAATAACACCCGTATAAATAGGTATACGACTTAGTCTTTCCTTTTTATTCCAATTTAATTAAAATTACTATACATTTAATATTATTATATTTTTTTTTGATAAATTTAATTAAAATTATTTTCAAGGAGAGGGTGTTTGACTGAGCTTATAAACTCTTTAAAATAATTTATAAGTTATTTTGGAACTTATAAGCTCTTCAAATTTGTTTGATAAATTTTTTTTCAAACAACTTATAAGCTGTCAAAATAAACTGTTTTGGAGCTTATAAGCTATTTTTAAAAAAATATGGAAGACCATACTTTAAAAAAAATATATTATTTTAATAATTTTTTCTCTAAAATATCCTTATATAATTTCATAAATCATTATCTTATCCTCCATAAATTTTTATAAACATAATATCTTTCTATCTCCGCCAACTTCTCTTTCGGCGCTGTGTCATCTTTTTCGTCAACGCCTCTGTCCAGATGCAGAAATTCACCCAAAATCCTTTATTAATAAAAAAACTCAAAACCCTCTATTAATAGTATTATACAATTTTTGATAATTTTATTAATAAAAAGATCTTATAATAACAAACACATCAATACCTTTAAGTTGATTTAATAAGTTTATCCAAACACTTTAACAACTTATTTTTAAAATAAGACCTAACAACTTATAAGCTCCTAAAATAACTTATAATCATAATTACTACTAAAAGCTATGTTATAAATTAATAGCCAAGTTGATATAGATTTATAAAATTAAACAATATTTCTTAATTTATTTTCTCCTAACGATACGAGAGGGTTGTGGAGGGGCCGTCAAGATGATAGATTTTATTTTATTTTTTTTACCAAATATCTTATAAATTAATTAGATTAAATTTAAATAATTTATTTTTTTTAAAAAAAATTCAAAAATAAGTGTAATAATTTTTTTAAATAACGCAAGTGTCTCGTTCTTATAATCTAATTATCGTGAAGATAACTAAAAAATTCCCTATCAATTCCCAAGGATAAATCACGACCACATCAAGTCGTCAGTGTTCAATTTTTAATTCAATTAATCTTGGAGATGATTGATCCAGTCCCACATAAATTTTCCACTCATCCTAACAGTAAATCATAAAAACACAACATCAAATCATTGACAAATGACCCCCCACGGTCTTCGTCATCCCTGTAAGACCATCCAATGCTGCCCGTGAAAACAAACTCGTGGACTTTTTCCTTCAGTCCACGACCCCTCAACGCAAATTTTTCCACTAAATTCATGAAAGCAAACTCATGGGCTTTTTACGCTCTGAGGCGCTTCAGCCGTGACCACTCAACCCAAATTTTCCATGACAAATATGTCCCAACAAAAATCCAACTGCAGCACTCTGAGTAAACTCCTATTGCA
>NW_024589880.1:0-50093 GCF_018446385.1 Zingiber officinale | reverse complement strand
CTGAACCTTTTCCTAGCTACCATGTGTTCTTTAAATTAAATTTTGGATCTCTTGAACTTAACACGTTTGATCCAAAACTTAATCTATTTGTTCTTTAGGTTTTGACTTGGATCTCTGCGGAACTTAACACGTTCGACCCAAGTCTCCTTAAGTTATTAATTCCATTAAATATTAATTTCCATAAAAGGTTCCCAGTCTTGACGTGGCGAGGCACATGGCCTTCTTGGATATGGGAGCAACCACCACCGACTAGACAAAACCTTTAATAGAAAGCTAATATTTAATTTCCTAAAATAACTTAGGTTAACCAAAGAGAACAATCAAATCACAAGGAAAAGAAAGAAACAAAAGAACACAACTCGAAAAACATATTCAAATACTAGAACGTAAGTCTCTTGTATTTGGTATTATTTCATAAATAACTAGCATGATGCGAAATAGAAATTACTAGTTATACCTTGTAGAAAAACCTCATGATCTTCTACCGTATTCCTCTTCTAACCTCGGACGTTGTGTGGGCAATGATCTTCCAAGATGAGAAACCACCAACCACCTTCTTCTCCTCCAAGCAAGGTTCGGCCACAAAAGAAAAGCTTTACCAAGGAGAAAAATCAAAATACTAACCAAGCTCCAAGAGATGCTAGCTTTCTCTCCTTCTTCTTCTTCTTCTCCGAGTAGTATCCGGCCACCACAAGAACTCCAAGGGAGAGGGAGAGGTTCGGCCACCACAAGAGGAAGAGAAGGAGATGATGGTCGGCCACACCAAGGAACAAAAGAGGGAGAGGAATAATAGATGTTGTGTCTTGTGAAGGCACCCTCACCCCTTCTTTTATATTCCTTGGCCTAGGTAAATTAGGAAATTTAATTACAATAAATTTTCCTTAATTTCCTTGACATGATTTAATTGAGAAAAATAAAATAATATTTCCCCAATTAAACAATGATGGCCGGCCAAATCAATAGGAAGCAAATTGGACAAGTTTCAATCAACAATTAAAACTTTCCTTATTTGTTTCCGGAAATTTTAAAATAAAATTTCTCTTTAAAATCTCTTCATGGTTAATAAAAGGAAATATCTATAATTTTAATTTTATTAATATGTGAATAATTTTAAAGAGAAAATAAAACATCTCTCCAATCTACAAATAAGGAAAGAGATCTAATCTCTTTCTTTAATCTTTTGTAAATCTTTTACAAGAGAGATATTTTAATTTTAATTCTCTTTTAAATTAAATCTTCCACATAATAATAAACATTAAAATTAAATTTTCTTTTTAATTAATTATGGTCGGCCCTACTAGCTTGGGTTCAAGCTAGGGCCGGCCACCTTAAACCCAAGCTTAGGCCGGCCCTAGCTTGGTTCCCAAGCTAGCTTGGCCGGCCCCCTTTAGGTGGGTATAGAAGGGTATAGTACTCTATAAATAAGAGGCTACGATAGGGACCGAGAGGAGGAATTGGTTTGGTCTCCCGATAAAATTAAGCATGTTCGCCCAACACACAACTTAATTTTATCAATGATAATTCATTCCACTAGAGAACTATCATTGAACTACCGCACCAATCCCAAATTATATTTTGGGCTCCTTCTTATTGTGTTAGTCTCCTGTGTTTAAGATATCGAATGTCCACTAATTAAGTGAGTTCTTGACAACTCATTTAATTAATATCTAAGTCCAAGAGTAGTACCACTCAACCTTATTATCATGTTGGACTAAGTCCACCAGGGTTTAACATGACAATCTTTATGAGCTCCTCTTGAGGACATTATCAACCTAGTATCACTAGGACACAGTTTCTTCTATAATCAACAACATACACTATGGGTGATACCATTTCCCAATTTATCGGGTTTATTGATCCATCGAACTAAATCTCACCCATTGATAAATTAAAGAAATAAATATCAAATATATGTGCTTGTTATTATATTAGGATTAAGAGCACACACTTCCATAATAACTGAGGTCTTTGTTCCTTTATAAAGTCAGTATAAAAGGAACGACCTCAAATGGTCCTACTCAATACACTCTGAGTGTACTAGTGTAATTATATAGTCAAGATAAACTAATACCTAATTACACTACGACCTTCTAATGGTTTGTTCCTTTCCATTCTGGTCGTGAGTTACTGTTTATAATTTATAAGGTACTGATAATATCATCTTCTGTATGTGGCACCACATACTATGTTATCTACAATATAAATTAAATGAACAACTACAAATAAATGTAGATAATTAGACCAAATGTGATTCTTTATTCATAATGAATGTTTACAAAGCTTAGGCTTTCAGTATACACTCCAACAATCTCCCACTTATACTAATGACTAAGCTGCCATATCTTCTACCATACATCTGATTCCCATTCCCTCCACATGCCGATCGAAAGCTTTCGCCGGAAGGGCCTTAGTGAAAGGATCTGCCAGGTTATCCGCTGATGCAATCTTGGCGATGACAACTTCTCCTCGCTTCACGATATCTCGTATCAGGTGGTACTTGCGCTCTATATGTTTACTTGCCTTATGAGCTCGTGGTTCCTTCGAGTTTGCAACTGCACCGCTATTATCACAATAAATTGTGATGATCTTGGGCAAACCAGGAATCACATCTAAGTCCATTAGAAAGTTCCTGAGTCATACTGCTTCTTTAGCTGCCTCAGAGGCTGCTACATACTCAGCTTCCATGGTTGAGTCCGAAACGCATTTCTGCTTAACACTCCTCCATGAAATGGCTCCACCTCCTAAAGTAAACACATAGCCTGATGTAGACTTACTATTGTCCCTATCTGATTGGAAATCTGAATCCGTGTAACCCACAGGGAGCAGATCGTCTGCTTGGTAAACTAGCATATAATCTCTAGTCCTTCTCAGGTACTTTAATATATGCTTTACCGCAGTCCAATGTCCTTGTCCAGGGTTACTCTGATATCTGCTAACCATGCCCACTGCAAAACAGATATCAGGTCTCGTACATAGCATTGCATACATTAGGCTTCCTACAGCCGAAGCATAAGGAACTGCTTTCATGTCCTCTATCTCTTTCGATGTCTTTGGAGACATCTCTTTAGATAGAGCTACTCCATGTCTAAAAGGTAAGAAACCTTTCTTGGAATCCTGCATGCTAAAACGAGCAAGGATTGTATCTATATATGAAGCTTGGGATAGACACAACATTCTTTTCTTGCGATTCCTTATAACTTTGATCCCAAGAATGTGTGCACATTCTCCTAAGTCCTTCATATCAAATTGTTTGGACAACCATACCCTTACGTCTGATAATACCTTGACATTGTTGCCAATTAACAAAATATCATCTACGTATAGTACAAGAAATACCACCACGTTTCCGTTACACTTCTTATATACACAAGACTCATCCGGACTTTGAATAAATCCATATGACTGGATTACTTCATTAAACCGGATGTTCCAAGACCTTGAAGCTTGCTTCAGTCCATAAATGGACCGATTGAGCTTGCATACTAGATGCTCTTTGCCTTTTTCAATGAACCCTTCTGGTTGCTTCATATGGATGTTCTCTTCAAGACTTCCATTAAGGAAAGCTGTCTTGACATCCATTTGCCAAATCTCATAATCCATATGAGCAGCAATGGATAAGAGTATCCGGATAGACTTAAGCATGGCTACCGGTGAAAAGGTTTCCTCATAATCGATTCCCTCTTTCTGAGTGTACCCTTTCGCAACAAGCCTAGCTTTGAAGGTTTCTACCTTCCCGTCTGTCCCTCTTTTCCTTTTGTAGATCCACTTGCATCCAACGGCTTTTACACCATCAGGTGGTTCTACAAGCTCCCAGACCTTATTAGAGTACATAGACTCTATTTCAGAATTCATCGCATTTTGCCAAGATGCTGCATCTATATCTTGGAGTGCTTCGTCGTATGTTCGTGGATCAGGTTCATGTTTACCCGGGATCAAGTCCGAAGACTCTCCCAAAAACATGAATCTTTCAGGCTGCCTCACAACCCTCCCACTACGACGAGGCACTATCTGTGGTTGTGTATCATGTGTGACACGTGTTGCAGTCTCTTGTGGTACTTCATCTTGTACTGTTGGTATTGAAGTAGACATGTCCTCTCTAAGTTCTTCTAAAACGACTTTACTACTGGGCTTGTGATCCATTATATAGTCTTCTTCTAAAAACTGGGCATTGGTGCTAACAATGACCTTCTGGTCTTTAGGACTATAAAATAAACCACCTTTTGTTCCTTTGGGATATCCTACAAACACGCGAACTTCTGTACGGGATTCTAACTTATCAGCATCTGGTTTCAGCACATGGACTACCCCAAATCCGAATATGTCTTAGGCTGGGCTTTCGCCCATTCCACAATTCTATGGGAGTAGAAGAAACTGATTTAGAAGGTACTAAGTTCAGAATGTATACTGCTGTTTCCAGAGCATATCCCCAAAACGAATTTGGTAATTCTGAATAACTCATCATTGATCTAACCATCTCCATAAGAGTCATATTCCTTCGTTCTGCCACACCATTCTGTTGGGGTGTTCCAGGTGCAGACAATTGGGATTGAATCCCGGCCTCTGATAAGTAATTCCTAAACTCTCCTAAGAGGTATTCGCCACCACGATCAGACCGTAGTGTCTTGATACTTTTACCTAGTCGTTTCTCCACATCAGCCTTGTATTCTTTGAACTTATCAAAGCACTCGGACTTGCGGCGCATTAGGTAAATGTATCCATATCTTGAATAATCGTCTATGAAAGAGACGAAATATTCAAAACCTCCTCTTGCCTGGACAGACATAGGACCACACAAATCAGAGTGAACCAACTCTAACACTTCTTTGGCTCTATACCCCTTGGCCTTGAACGGCCTCTTGGTCATTTTACCTTCCAAGCAAGATTCACAAGTTGGAAAATTTTCCAACTCAAATGAACTCAAAAGTCCATCGGCTATAAGCCTCTGAATCCTACTTAAGTTAATATGTCCAAGCCTTAGATGCCAAAGATATGCTTGGTTCATTTGCGAAGGTTCTTTTCTCTTATTAGAATTAGAAGATGAGTTATAAATTTCCATATTTTGCTTTGTGGAAGAAATTGGATTTAAAGTATACAAATTGCCAACTAATGTACCAGAACAGATAATCACTTTATTTCTTTTAATAACTACATCATTACTGAAAGAAACTGAATATCCATCTAAAAACAGTTTAGAAACTGAAATTAAATTCTTTCTAAAACTGGGTACATAAAGACAATTTCTTAAAACCAAATTTTTATTTCTACTAAAAGATAAGTAGACGTCTCCCACTGCAACAGCTGCCACCTTAGTAGCATTGCCCATGTAGACAGTAATCTCCCCTTCAGATAGTCGTCGGGTTTCCTGGAACCCCTGCAAGGAATTGCAGACATGATCAGTGGCTCCCGTATCTACACACCAGGTGCTGGTAGATAACACCGCTAAACATGTTTCAACAACTAGAGCATGAGATATACCTTTGTTTTGGTTCTTACGAGGACAGTCCGCCTTCCAATGTCCTGCCTGCTTGCAGATGAAGCACTTGCCCTTCGGCTTCTTCATTCCAGCTTTAAATCCCGTACTCTGAGATTTATTCACTTTCTTTGCTGAACCAGTTTGTTTCTTCTTCTTCTTTCCTTTCGGTTTAGAAGTAGAACCATTTTCAGCATAGTGAATTTGAGCATTGTGACGAAATAACCCTTCTGCTGCTTGAAGTTCTGTCAGTAGTTCCCCTAATGAATAAATCCTTTTATTCATATTATAGTTCAGGCGGAACTGCTCAAAACTTCTAGGTAGGGTTTGGAGGATCATATCGATCTGGGTTTCCCCATCAATTTCTCCTCCAAGGATCTGTATTTCGTTCAGATAAGCCATCATCTTTAGGATATGATCCCTTACAGGAGTACCCTCTTGCATGGTGGCTGTCATTATCTTTCTCATGGCTTCTTGCCTAGAAGCCCTATCTTGATGACCAAAGAGTTCCTTGAGATTGTTCATAATATCATAGGCTGTTGGTAAATCTTGATGCTGATGTTGCAATACATTTGACATTGAAGCCAAAATGTAACACCGCGCCATCTCATCTGCTTTTACCCATTTCCTATGATATTCAATCTCCTCTTGGGTAGATTCACCAGTAGGTGCATCAGGGCACTGCTCAGTCAGTACATATTTATAGCTTTCAGCAGTAAGAACAATGTCCAGGTTTCTTTTCCAATCTATGTAGTTTGGTCCAGTAAGTCTATTTTGTTGAAGTATGATGGACAGTGGGTTGAAAGACATCCTAAGAATCACAAATAACTTTTGGTCAGAACTCTAAATTTAGAATAATATTGATTCCTCAAACAATACTATTTTAAATTAACCAACACCTCATAACACCGTGAATTTTGTATGCCACGTTAGTGTGGACGTATACAAATTCAACATTTGTAAAAGGAGGGTTTTAACCCATTAATTTTATTATCTTGTCAACCTAACTTTTTGACAAATAAAATTAATAGTTGGTATTATTTGGTCACACAAATAATAATAGTGACTCCGTTGGGGAGGATACTATTAGATGTGTCTAAGTGTATACCATTACTTGACACTAAGTCCATTAATAAGATTATGCCCCTTCCGTTGGGGAAGATCACACGCTCTTAATTAATTTCCTATAGTCATCCAAAAATGGAAGTCTGTTCTAGTGATCCACAAACAAGCTCATCCGTTATGGAGGAAGGCACTCAGAGCCAACGCGCAAGCTTGTTTGCATCACTTACAAACCAGTAATGGAGACCATGGGATTTATTTAAAAATTCCTCTCCCACTTAGTTATTTATAAATGAGGAATTTTAACTATGCTAGCCTACTAAACTTGTAAACTAACATGCACACACAGCATAATATAAAAGCAATAAATAGAAAATCTAATTTTCAACTATTATGGCTTTTATCTTTAATTGTCCTTCGTGTGTTGTCATCCGAAGCTGCTGCCATATTTGGCCACCGCCACCGGGTCTAACTGTCGCATCCATCTTGCTCCCGTTGCGCCTCTGGTTCCTAGAAGGTTCCACGCTTTGCAAGATTCGATCCGCGACATAAATAGAATTTTACATTTTGATCCTATATTCCATAAAAGGAATGTACATGTATCTAGATCAAAAATAAAATCCTAATAAAACTAAATACAGCTCCTGCTGTATTTTAATACAATCATGCACACACATATAAATTGCCCTTGACATGTCCAAGGGTCCAATCACACACATAATTAACTAAAAGCCATAATAGTTGGATCCTGCATCCACAAAGTTAGCACATCCTACTATTATCCTGCCTAAATTATGTATGACATGTGCATAATTAAACTAAATACCAAATACACAGAGGCAAAGCTCTGATACCAATTGTTGGTTGCTACTCGGAAAACCTATAGGTTCCACTGTACAAAAATTTTGTACAAAGGTCTGAACCTTTTCCTAGATACCATGTGTTCTTTTAAATTAAATTTTGGATCGCTGTGGAACTTAACACGTTTGATCCAAAACTTAATCTATTTGTTCTTTAGGTTTTGACTTGGATCTCTTGCGGAACTTAACACGTTCGACCCAAGTCTCCTTAAGTTATTAATTCCATTAAATATTAATTTCCATAAAAGGTTCCCAGTACTGACGTGGCGAGGCACATGGCCTTCTTGGATATGGGAGCAACCACCACCAACTAGACAAAACCTTTAATAGAAAGCTAATATTTAATTTCCTAAAATAACTTTAGGTTAACCAAAGAGAACAATCAAATCACAAGGAAAAGAAAGAAACAAAAGAACACAACTTGAAAAAACCATATTCGAAATACTAGAACGTTAGCCTCTTGTATTTGGTATTATTTCCATAAATAACTAGCATGATGCGGAAATAGAAATTACTAGTTATACCTTGTAGAAAAACCTCTTGATCTTCTACCGTATTCCTCTTCTAACCTCGGACGTTGTGTGGGCAACGATCTTCCAAGATGAGAAACCACCAACCACCTTCTTCTCCTCCAAGCAAGGTTCGGCCACAAAAGAAAAGCTTTACCAAGGAGAAAAACCAAAATACTAACCAAGCTCCAAGAGATGCTAGCTTTCTCTCCTTCTTCTTCTTCTTCTCCGAGTAGTATCCGGCCACCACAAGAACTCCAAGGGAGAGGGAGAGGTTCGGCCACCACAAGAGGAAGAGAAGGAGATGATGGCCGGCCACACCAAGAAACAAAAGAGGGAGAGGAATAATAGATGTTGTGTCTTGTGAAGGCACCCTCACCCCTTCTTTTATATTCCTTGGCCTAGGTAAATTAGGAAATTTAATTACAATAAATTTTCCTTAATTTCCTTGACATGATTTAATTGAGAAAAATAAAATAATATTTTCCCAATTAAACAATGATGGCCGGCCAAATCAATAGGAAGCAAATTGGACAAGTTTCAATCAACAATTAAAACTTTCCTTATTTGTTTCCGGAAATTTTAAAAAATAAAATTTCTCTTTAAAATCTCTTCATGGTTAATAAAAGGAAATATCTATAATTTTAATTTTATTAACATGTGAATAATTTTAAAGAGAAAATAAAACATCTCTCCAATCTACAAATAAGGAAAGAGATCTAATCTCTTACTTTAATCTTTTGTAAATCTTTTACAAGAGAGATATTTTAATTTTAATTCTCTTTCAAATTAAATCTTCCACATAATAATAAACATTAAAATTAAATTTTCTTTTTAATTAATTATGGCCGGCCCTACTAGCTTGGGTTCAAGCTAGGGCCGGCCACCTTAAACCCAAGCTTAGGCCGGCCCTAGCTTGGTTCCCAAGCTAGCTTGGCCGGCCCCCTTTAGGTGGGTATATGTGCGTATAGTACTCTATAAATAAGAGGCTACGATAGGGACCGAGAGGAGGAATTGGTTTTGGTCTCCCGATAAAATTAAGCATCTCATGTTCGCCCCGAACACACAACTTAATTTTATCAATGATAATTCATTCCACTAGAGAACTATCATTGAACTACCGCACCAATCCCAAATTACATTTTTTGGGCTCCTTCTTATGAGTGTGTTAGTCTCCCTGTGTTTAAGATATCGAATGTCCACTAATTAAGTGAGTTACTGACAACTCATTTAATTAATATCTAAATCCAAGAGTAGTACCACTCAACCTTATTATCATGTCGAACTAAGTCCTGCGAGGTTTAACATGACAATCTTTATGAGCTCCTCTTGAGGACATTATCAACCTAGTATCACTAGGACACAGTTTCCTTCTATAATCAACAACACACACTATGAGTGATACCATTTCCCAATTTATCGGGTTTATTGATTCATCGAACTAAATCTCACCCATTGATAAATTAAAGAAATAAATATCAAACATATGTGCTTGTTATTATATTAGGATTAAGAGCATACACTTCCATAATAACTGAGGTCTTTGTTCCTTTATAAAGTCAGTATAAAAGGAACGACCTCAAATGGTCCTACTCAATACACTCTGAGTGTACTAGTGTAATTATATAGTCAAGATAAACTAATACCTAATTACACTACGACCTTCTAATGGTTTGTTCCTTTCCATTCTGGTCGTGAGCTACTGTTTATAATTTATAAGGTACTGATAACATCATCTTCTGTATGTGACACCACATACTATGTTATCTACAATATAAATTAAATGAACAACTACAAACAAATGTAGATAATTAGACCAAATGTGATTCTTTATTCATAATGAATGTTTACAAAGCTTAGGCTTTCAGTATACACTCCAACAGTGATATGGATTTTTATGTCACCATGTTGTATGTTATGTGCACTTGTACCATCATGTTATGTTTTCTCTATGATATGCTATATGTTATGTGCACTCATGCCATCATGTATGTTTTCTCTATGATATGCTAAATGTTATGTGCACTTATGCCATCATGTATGTTTTCTCTATGATATGTTATATGTTATGTGCACTTTATGTCATTATGTTATGCAAGGCTTATGTATGATGAAAAGTCTAATAGATGCTTCCCTTAAGTTGGGATTAAGAGCACTCTTCATGATATGACAAGAACATGATATGATATGATATGACAAGAACATGATAAGCTATGATATGATAAGAAACATGATATGCTATTTTACTTTGTATGGCTTGTACCAGGGATGGGCTCCTAAGTTGCCCTTAGGTCGATGGTCAAAGAAACGGGCCTATTAAGGGATGAGCTCCTGAGTGCCCCTAGGTCGATGGTCAAGGAAACGGGCCTAGTTCCTAATAGGTTCGGGATTAGCTACCTCGGATCTATTTAGGATGCGCGTAAATTTATGTATGTGGTACAAAGTCGGGCCCTCATGATGAGATTATGTTTAAGTAATTATATGATATATATATGTTTTCAAAGGACATCTTGCATATGTTCATTTCATGATACATGTTTTCAAAAGTACATCTTGCATATACCTATTCATGCTAAATGCTTTCTTTATGTTTTAGTAAGATGTTTTTTTTTTGAAAAATATGTCTATGATGCCCCTAGATGATCATGCTACTATTTTATGTATGAGCTCTCACATGCTATGTTATGATTTACTTACATGAGTATGACTCTACTTTAGGCTAGCATGCAGAAAAAATTTATATCTGGATGTTGGTTAAATGAACATGTCACCACTTTATATTTAGATGCATGATTTATGTTTTGTGAGTAGGAAAGAATCTTACTAAGCCTATGTGCTTATAGTTTAATTTCCCTTGTACTGCAGATAAAGGAAAAGAATGGTTGAACCAAAAGGGAGCAGCAGGAAGGGCAAGAATGTGTGTGGTAGTGGCATTGTGGAATAGATCTGCTTATTGCTTATATATTCTAAACTTTACGTATGATCTTATTTTGCTACATAATGTTGATGGATGATACTTATTGGTGGTTACTAATAACCATGATTTCATTGCATTATTTTGATTCATATATGAATGGTTTGATGTTGATTTTATAGGTTTAAATCATGGTTATATCATATTTTGTGCATTGTATCTATTTTGCACCTAATTATAAATTATTGTATTTTTGTGTTATTTGATGCTAATATTTGATTCTTATTTTGTAGGCATCAAAGGATCTTGGATTTTGATCTATTTGGCCCGAAATTGTGCTCGAATCGGAATTCAAACGAGAAGATCAAGCTTTAAAGCATTATGGGCCGTTTATCAAGAATAGGAGATATCCGTACCATCCGTTGAAGATCTGGCCAATCCAACATAATGGGGAGCAGATCTAAGCCATTGATGAAGATCCAAAAGTTTTGATCCAGATCTGAGTTCATATAGCCATTGATCCAGCCATGAATTAATCTGTACCGTTCATTGAAGACAGGGCAGATCTGGGCCATCCAATGATGATCTGGTCGATCCGACTTAAGGGAGAGTAGATCCAGACCCTAGATCAAGATCAGTACCTTTAGATCGGATTTTGGGCAAACTTTCACTGTTGATTTAGCTCCAAATCAATCCCAGCCGTCCGATCAGATCCAGATCTGATTCAAAAGAGAAGCTACAGTGCTACAGTGCCTTCGTCGATTCTCCACAGTGCTGTTCTTCGCGTCCCGCGGTGTTCTCTGAGATTACGACCCCATCTCGAATTCTAGATCAATTTTCCGGCAACTTCATCGACGACGACATTCTCAGTGCTTGCGACCAGCTTCCGGCCATCTGAGCTCGCTCAAAGGTGGTCCTACGGCGAGAATTCTGCTCCGTAAACCTCTGCTTCTGCCGCTGCCGATTTTGAGGTGTTCCTCCAATCGATGGTCAACTCATCAAGTATATTCCTCCAATACTCTCATCTCCTCAATTTTTCATTAAATTCTTTTCTTATGCCTATTTCATTCACTTCACTTGTTCTTTTTGCTTCCATTTCAATTCTTGATGATAAATTCCTTTTGATTCATGTATGCTATGTTTATAGTGGTGGAGAATTAGAAAATAAGCAAGCTTATGGAAGTGAAATGTTGTGAGTTGCATTGAGTGAGCTCCACTTATACACATGTTTGAGTGTGAGAGCTGGAATAGGTAAATCCCTTGTGAGATTACATCTTGCTTAATTTTTCAATTGGAATGAAGCTACCATACCTACTAATTATTGTTTAGATTGTATTCATGATTATTTGTGATCTTTAGATGGTCTTAATTAAATTCTTTTTACTATCTTCTAGGTATTTCTAGGGAATTTTTTGTGGAGATTATTTTTAGTTTTCTTTACTTTCATGGGACGTTCAAGACTAAGTGTGGGAGATTTGATAACCATGATTTCATTGCATTATTTTGATTCATATATGCATGGTTTTGATGTTGATTTTATAGGTTTAAATCATGGTTACATCATATTTTGTGCATTGTATCTATTTTGGACCTAATTAGAAATTATTATATTTTTATGGAATTTGATGCTAATATTTGATTCTTATTTTGTTGGCATCAAAGGATCTTGGATTTGGATCTATTTGGCCCGAAATTGGGCTCGAATCGGAGTTCAAACGAGAAGATCAAGCTTTGAAGCATTATGGGCCGTTTATCAAGAATAGGAGAGATCTATACCATCCGTTGAAGATCTGGCCAATACAACCTAATGGGGAGCAGATCTGAGCCATTGATGAAGATCCAGAAGTTTTGATCCAGATCTGAGTTCATCTAGCCATTGATCCAACCATGAATTAATCTGGACCGTTCATTGAAGATAGGGCAGATTTGGGCCGTCCAGTGAAGATCTGGTCGATCCGACTTAAGGGAGAGTAGATCCAGACCCTAGATCAAGATCAGTACCTTCAGATTGGATTTTGGGCAAACTTTCACAGTTGATTTAGCTCCAAATCAATCCTAGCCGTCCGATCAGATCCAGATCTGATTCAAAAGAGAAGCTACAGTGCTACAGTGCCTTTGTCGATTCTCCACAGCACTGTTCTTCGCGTCCCGCGGTGTTCTCTGAGATTCCAACCCCATCTCGAATTCTAGATCAATTTTCCGGCAACTTCATCGACGACGACATTCTTAGTGCTTGCGACCAGCTTCCGGCCATCTGAGCTCGCTCAAAGGTGGTCCTACGGCGAGAATTCTGCTCCGCAAACCTCTGCTTCTGCTGCTGCCGATTTTGAGGTGTTCCTCCAATCGATGGTTCCGTTTTCCATCCGAGAGCATTGGCGGCGTTCCTCCACTGCTTCTGGACCATTCTCGACGACAATCCATCCACCATCAGCTCCATTTCAGATCTGAGGTTGCAATCACAGATTTGCAGATTTCCTGAGGTTGGCAGCATCGATCTTTATTAGATTCGTTTGGAGTGGTCTCCGATGGTGCTGGTGAAGGCTGAGCTGAGTTCAGTTGCTGAGGTTGTCTTTCTCTGATTACAGTTGGAGTGTTCTCTGCTCTTTCCTTGTGTAACGGCAAGGAGAAGTTGCCAAGAACATTGGTTTGGTGTTGAGATGGTTTAGGGTTTCTTTTATGCATTCTTTTTATTGTTGGTAGATTTATTTGGATTCAGTAATCATAGTTTTCTTTTAGCTTAATTGTTTTAATTCAAATGTTTGGAATAATTTAGTTTCAATTGATTTTAAAGTTGTTATTAATCTTGCTTCAGCTTAGGATTAAGTATTAGTGAGTAATTTAGTTTTCTGTAGTTTAAGTAGCTTTAATTTCAACCGTAGTGTAGTTTCTTAATTGCTTGCATTTCATTTGCTTAATTTGGATTTAAAGCTTTAAAACACCCATTTATATGTTAAAACCCCAAAAATAGGAATAAAAGACGATCCTAAGATTACATCCTACTGTTATTTCCTCGAGGTTCTATCCTGGGCTCGTTACTACAACATTATCATTTAGTTAAGGGGTTCAGTGGAAAATTAATTGTTAATTTGATAAGCCCATTCGTGACACGTAGAGTTTTAAGCTTATCAAATTTTGGCGCCGTTGCCGGGGAATAATATGCAATGTTTGGTAATTTTAGGATTGTTCTTCATTTTGAAAACTTAAAAAATTTTGTTGTTTGATTGCTTTCATGATTATATATCCATGTGTTTGATTTTATTTGTTCCTAAGTCTTCTGATTTTATTTGCTGATTGTCAGTGTAAGAACAGGAAATTCTTTTTACCATGGATTCATATTATCCGTATTTTGGAGATTGGAGTCAGAGTTATTATTATCAGCCTCAGACTGGGATTTATGCGCCTGAATATCAGTATGAGGATGTATAAGAACAATTTGAAGAATCAATGTGGAAATTCAATGAAGTTATGCAACAAATGAGAGAGCATCAAGAGCAACAATTTGCAAAGATACAGAATATACAGAGTCAATTGGATCAAATTGCATCATCCATCAACCAGTTGCAAACACAAAGCATTAGTAAAGAGATGGATTGTGGAGCTCTTGTCAGGCCTGACACTGCATCTACTTCTTCACTAGATTCTTTATGTACTTTTTATTGTTGTGAAGATGATGTAGTTGAAAATACTTTTGATTCTACTAATATTGTTGCTTTAGATGTTGTGAATGATGCAGGAATTAATGTTGAAGATGATTTAAGTGTAGGGGAATGCTTACTGGAAGCATTACCTCAAGAACCACCAAGAATTGAGGATGTAAGTGTAGGGACTTGTGCTTTGGAGCCAAGCACCCAAGAATCACTACATGAAGATGTGATTGCACCAGAACTAGAGTCTGAGCAATTACTTGATGAGAAAGAGGTAACAACCTCCACTTTAGGTACCTTTCAACACGATAAGGTAAGTATTGTTTGTGATATATCAGAAAAATTCATAGAGGTACCATTTATTGATTTTATTAGATTTGAATCATTTCTTAAAATATCTTTTACCCACACTAATTTTCTCCTGTTTTCTTTTTACCCCACATGTGTGTGGGAGGTGTTTTCTTTTATTGATTGTGTAGGAGAATTTAAGCTTCCAGAGTGGGTGCTTAAACTGAACCGCCTTCGACCTCCAGAAAAAGCTTTAAAGGGAAAAATGATGAATAAAAACAATTTAAGTGGAACCACAATTACTACATTTTCGGGGTGGCTTCTACTTCTAAACCTTCTTCAACCACCGGGAAATGAAAGGGGAGTTGGTTCCAATTTTGTTTTCTCTTGCATTTTGATTCATGCTTTGTGTTTAGTTTTTCTCTAATAAATTCATTATACGTTTCTTTGGTTTCATACTTTGTGTTTGCACTTTGTTTTTACATTTTGCATTTTACTTTCATACTTTGCATTTTGTTTGGTATACATAGCATTTCATTTGAATAAAATTCTCCATGGGAATTTTCTAAGTAATATTTTTAAGATGGTAGTAAAAGTCTCTTAAATTTGATCATCAATTTTAGGTCATTGTACATGATAGAATGCTTTTCTTACATGATATTAGTTAATTTGGTGGTGGATTCCAAATTGATTAGTTGAGTTTGTTTGCATGAAATTACCTAGAGAGGACCACCTTAAGCCTAAACACTATTTTATCTTTGTGTGGCATGCACTCATAGCAATTGAAACTCTAGAACTTGCTTAGTTTCTTTTCAAAGTCATAATAACATTTGTGTGCATGGAAATTGAGGATTTTATCGATTTTGTTCCCCTTCATACTTTTCAATTTCTTCCTCCACAATTTTCTTGAAACATTCTTATCTAGCATTCTAAATCTTGATCATTTTTGCTTGTCATTCTTCTTTTGTTGAGAGTTTTGGATTAATTGCTTGATGAGTTAGATTGCTAAGATGGACAAGGTTTTATGTGTTGGGGGAGGGGTTTAATTGAAATTGAGTTCTTTTGTGTTGGGAAGTGAGTGAATGCACTGAAAAGAGGAAGCATAGTCGATTTTATTGGCTGGTGTCTTTTGCTAATAAGTGATACATTTGATGTGTGAGTAGAAGTGTTATCAATAGCTTGGAATTCCAGGAGCTATGGAAATCTACAGATTTGAAGTGCAGAGATTTTTACAGAGCTGGAAATTTAAGTGCAGAGCTGAAAAATGAGGAGCATTTTGTATCAGATGTGTATCAAGATTGGGAATGCAAGATCCAAATGAGTGGGAGTTTAGTTGAAATTTAAGAATATGCTAAAACAAATGGTATGCTTACCTTTTATGGCATTTGCAAGATGAGAAAAGATGAATTCAGGACTCAATCTGGACAGCAGAAATGCATAAACAGGGAATTTATGTAATCATTGAAATTTGATTTTCATGAACCATAATTCGGAATTCAATTAGTGGGTAGTATTTTATCAACACAGCACTTGAGCATTGCATCGTTTACTTTGAAAAGTTGAAGAAAAAGGTAACATTTGACACTCAAAATAGTGAGTTTAAAAGATGGAAACAGAATTCAGAAATAAATGGAAACAAGTTGAGCAACTATTTCATTATCAGCCTTAAGACCCTTGGGAAGTTATTGAAATTCTTGTATTTCCAACAGAAAATGTGGATTACTTTCTTTCCAATCCTCTACAAAATTGTTGGACAGGAATTTTAAAGTATCAAGTTGCTGGAATTCTGTAATTGCAGTAAACCTTATAATTGATGTTATAAGCTGAGACAAGATAGAGATCAAGCTATTATTTGATTAAATGGTTGTAAAGTTCTATGGGAATAAATTGTTGAAGCTTGATGTGAGAAAGTTAGTAACATCAGTTGTGGATATCAAGTGTACCAATCTGAATTCAGAATTCTGTGAGAAAATTACAGTACTAGGAAATTCTGTAAAAGTTGAGAGCTGTGGGAGTATTAAGAATTCAGAAATGAAATCAAGTAGGGGTAAAGCTTACATGAGGTTTTGTAATGTGAAGTAACAAATGGAATGTTGGCATCAATAGTTTTTATCAGAATTCATTTCAATTCCTGAAAAGTATGAAATGGCATGACACTTGATAGTACTTGAAAGGATGCATTTGGTTGAATGAGAAGAATGAAAGAAGACATTGATGGTTGTTGATTTGTGAAGTGATACTCAATCCAAGGAATGGAATTTCCAATCTGAATGAACACATGAAAACAAAAGGAAACGTTTGCTGTAATGACAGAAATTAACATAGTGCAAAAACTCCAGAAATGCAGATTTTGTAGAATAGTGAGGAAATTCTGTGCCAAATTGGGAAGAGGTTTGAGATGAGCAAAAGCTGCTGGAATATGGGAAGCTTTCGGATATGCATTGTAAAGGGTCTATATAGACAAGATGAAGGAGTATTGAAAATTTTGTGGCTAAATAGTGACAATTGGTACAAAGACCAGAATGTGCAGAAATGGAATTAGCAGTGGCTGTGCAGAATGAAATCAAGGCTATTGGTTCATTACAAATTTTGAAACTCACCTGCTAACCCAGTATTGACAAAGGATTATCTTGCTTCAACAGAGCTACAAGATTTTTAGACAAGAAATCTGATTCTAGACAAGGAAACAATGTTGAAAACTGAAAATGAATCAAATCTGCAGCTTTAGTTTTGGACTGTTATTGCAGCAGGAGAAAGCTCAATTTAGAGCTGGAAATTTGTGCCATTGTAAGGAAATGTGGTTAAGTCTTGCTGTATATCAAATACAAAAGAGGGAAACAACAAGAAATGTAGCTGGAAGTGAGGATGAAAACCTTAATTCTGTAACTGAATTATGTTCTCATGGAAGTTCAGATTTGTGCCAAAGTTTTCTTGAAACTTCTGATCATTGGCCATATTAAATTTTCATTTGATGCTCCTTCCTTTCCGAGCTTACCATGGATCAAAATATGATACTCTAATGAAGTGGTTTTCTGAAACTACTCAGTTTTACAAGAAATCAGTGAGTAGCTTGTTAAGGAAGGTGGCATTGGAGAAATTTTCTTGCTAACATGATCAGAAATATAAAGTGCATGTGTGTTGAGATCGCAGAGGTAAACTGAGGAAAAAAAACAAGCTGTTAGTTGCAGAAGTGGTTTAGAGATGAGTTTCAAAGCTGCTGTTAATTTTGAATTCTGAGTTTGATTTCTTGATTCTAGAAGGAAGGTTTGAAATTATGAATTGGATAAGTTTAGATCTGAAATTAATATCAGAATCAACTACTATCTGGAGTGGAATCTGGAAATTCAAAAATGCAGAATTTTGTATCAATGGTGTGCCAAAATTCGGAAATCTTACAAGTTGTATAGAAGCATAAATTGTTCTTGGCCCAGTGTGGTTTAAGATTCTGTTATCTGTAAAGAAATCTTAAAATTGATGATAATAGGTTTGCTGGAATTTTTGAGCAACAGGTCAGTGATGCAAAGAATATGAATCGAGACAAAATTGAGCTACTAAACTCTTCTTTACCTTCTTGTTGCGATTGTTGAAAGCTGAATCTCTGATATGAATTCAGTGCTGTTATCAGAGATTTAAAGTTGGGCAGCAAAATTACAACTCAATTGTGATAAAGATCAGTTCTGAATTTTAAGTATCAATTTGGTCTATTGTGTGCCGATTTCTAATTTAAGGTAGAATGCAGATTTCTAACCAGCCTTAGATTCTGTAATTGTGGAAATTTCAAAATATGAGTTCTATTTTATACCAGTGCAACATATATGCATTTTCAAGCTGTTCAGGAGAGCTGGAAATTCTGTTATAAGCAGATGAAATGTGGCAAAATCTGCATAAACCAGTAAGTTTCTGGGTAGGTTTGAGAGAAACCAGTAAGTTTCAAGATAGTTCCTCTAACTCTGTTAAAAATTTAATTGAGATCTGCAGAAGTGAAATTCAGAAATCAGATTTATTTCTAAAATTAGCAAGTGTGTGCTAAGCTCTTCTTCTCAAGTTTTTCACTACAGAAATGGAAATGGTCTGTAATTCTAATCAGTTTATATGCAAAAGCTTATTGAAGTTCTTGATTAGCAACTGATTTCTGGAACTTATCTTGAAAACTGAAAACAAGGGAACTTGAATTTGAAGATTATCAGGAATTGCAGAATTTGAATAGTGGAGAATACAGTTTGGTCCTTTATCTATTGAATGCTTGGTCTTGATTTCTGAAATTGAAGGATTAAAGTTTAACTCTCGTATAGTTCAAAGCATGCAATTTCAATGGATGTAATTTCTGAAACCTGAGGAAAAGTTTTGAATGTAGAGTTAGAACTTATGTAGAGACTGCAGAAAACAGAGAAGATTTCTGGAATTTGGAGTTTCAATTGTGTGCCTAATTGATCTGCAGGTTTCTTCCAAAGACTTTCAACCCATTTACTGATCAGGACCAAGGTGAATTCAATTCCCTGTTGATGCAGTGTTGAATAATGTGCGTGTCTATGTTTAGTTTTTCATGATTTAGGGCCAAATGTTCTTGAAAACCAAATTCTGAAACTAAGGTTTAGAAATCCATATTTCAAAAAGGGCAGCTTTAATTCTAAATTCTTTGGCTTAGTTTCTGAATTAGATTTATGAATTCATGAATTATATATATTAACTCTATTTTAGAGACTTTGTAGTTGATTTTGGCAGAGTTATTGAAGATGAAACTGTTCAGATTTGCAATTCTGGAAAACTTGAGTTCTGCAGCTTAAACTTCAAACTGTTTCAGATATTGAAGTTATGAAATTTATGAATCTTGCATGAAAAGAAATTTAGCCAATTCATGAGATGTCCTTGCAGAATTAGAATGCAGTTTTGAATTCTGTGATCAAGCTGCATTTCAGTTTTTGAATCAGTAAGTTGACACTACTTTGTGCCAGGATTTTAATTCTGAAATTGTGGGTTTTCAATAGTTACCATCTTTAGTGTTTCTATGCTTGGTAAGGAAATAAATCAGTAATGGCAATTAAGCAAGGGCTCAATATTGTGGTGCTAGATTCATCAACTGTAATGCTGAGAACATTTAAAGGGAGCTGTAGTGCCAAGTATATGTGATGATATCATCTTGTACTGCTTAACTTCTGAATTATTGGACTTTTATGATGCAATTGTGAGGAAGTTGTACCTGCAAAACACCACAAAAACAGAGGGAGAAATAGAACAGATTCTGCAGAATGCAGAATGAACACTAGAAGGGTGCCTGGAAGTGTTTCAACTAGTTGTGATGTGTTTCATTGTCCGAGACGGCAAAGATTTTAAGTGTGGGGGAGGGAATTCTTCTCCATGAGGTGATTTGAGATTATTTTTGAGCTTTCAAAATGCTGAAATTGAAATGAAAAAAAAACAGTGAAAAAAATTTTTTTTTTGGCAAATCAAGAGTGTATCAAGTTTGAAGATAGAGTATCAAGAATTTTGGATTTCCATCAAATTGAAGGGGAGGTTAGCTTGGTCTTTTGAATTGATAAAAATAAATGGTATTCATCTCTTTTCACATCAAAATTGGTCAACTCATCAAGTATATTCCTCCAATACTCTCATCTCCTCAATTTTTCATTAAATTCTTTTCTTATGCCTATTTCATTCACTTCACTTGTTCTTTTTACTTCCATTTCAATTCTTGATGATAAATTCCTTTTGATTCATGTATGCTATGTTTATAGTGGTGGAGAATTAGAAAATAAGCAAGCTTATGGAAGTGAAATGTTGTGAGTTGCATTGAGTGAGCTCCACTTATACACATGTTTGAGTGTGAGAGCTAGAATAGGTAAATCCCTTGTGAGATTACATCTTGCTTAATTTTTCAATTGGAATGAAGCTACCATACCTACTAATTATTGTTTAGATTGTATTCATGATTATTTGTGATCTTTAGATGGTCTTAATTAAATTCTTTTTACTATCTTCTAGGTATTTCTAGGGAATTTTTTGTGGAGATTATTTTTAGTTTTCTTTACTTTCATGGGACGTTCAAGACTAAGTGTGGGAGATTTGATAACCATGATTTCATTGCATTATTTTGATTCATATATGCATGGTTTTGATGTTGATTTTATAGGTTTAAATCATGGTTACATCATATTTTGTGCATTGTATCTATTTTGGACCTAATTATAAATTATTGTATTTTTGTGGTATTTGATGCTAATATTTGATTCTTATTTTATTGGCATCAAAGGATCTTGGATTTGGATCTATTTGGCCCGAAATTGGGCTCGAATCGGAGTTCAAACGAGAAGATCAAGCTTTGAAGCATTATGGGCCGTTTATCAAGAATAGGAGAGATCTATACCATCCGTTGAAGATCTGGCCAATACAACCTAATGGGGAGCAGATCTGAGCCATTGATGAAGATCCAGAAGTTTTGATCCAGATCTGAGTTCATCTAGCCATTGATCCAACCATGAATTAATCTGGACCGTTCATTGAAGATAGGGCAGATTTGGGCCGTCCAGTGAAGATCTGGTCGATCCGACTTAAGGGAGAGTAGATCCAGACCCTAGATCAAGATCAGTACCTTCAGATTGGATTTTGGGCAAACTTTCACAGTTGATTTAGCTCCAAATCAATCCTAGCCGTCCGATCAGATCCAGATCTGATTCAAAAGAGAAGCTACAGTGCTATGCCTTTGTCGATTCTCCACAGCACTGTTCTTCGCGTCCCGCGGTGTTCTCTGAGATTCCAACCCCATCTCGAATTCTAGATCAATTTTCCGGCAACTTCATCGACGACGACATTCTTAGTGCTTGCGACCAGCTTCCGACCATCTGAGCTCGCTCAAAGGTGGTCCTGCAGTGAGAATTCTGCTCCGCAAACCTCTGCTTCTGCCGCTGACGATTTTGAGGTGTTCCTCCAATCATGGTTCCGTTTTCCATCCGAGAGCATTGGCGGCGTTCCTCTACTGCTTCTGGACCATTCCCGACGACAATCCATCCACCATCAACTCCATTTCAGATCTGAGGTTGCAGTCGCAGATTTGCAGATTTCCTGAGGTTGGCAGCATCGATCTTCATCAGATTCGTTTGGAGTGGTCTCCGATGGTGCTAGTGAAGGCTGAGCTAAGTTTAGTTGCTGAGGTTGTCTTTCTCTGATTACAATTGGAGTGTTCTCTGCTGTTTCCTTGTGTAACGGCAAGGAGAAGTTGCCAAGAAGATTGGTTTGGTGTTGAGATGGTTTAGGGTTTCTTTTATGCATTCTTTTTATTGTTGGTAGATTTATTTGGATTCAGTAATCATAGTTTTCTTTTAGCTTAATTGTTTTAATTCAAATGTTTGGAATAATTTAGTTTCAATTGATTTTAAAGTTGGATTAGTATTAGTGAGTAATTTAGTTTTCTGTAGTTTAAGTAGCTTTAATTTCAGTCGTAGTGTAGTTTCTTAATTGCTTGCATTTCATTTGCTTAATTTGGATTTAAAGCTTTAAAACCCCCATTTATATGTTAAAACCCCAAAAATAGGAATAAAAGACGATCCTAAGATTACATCCTACTGTTATTTCCTCGAGGTTCTATCCTGGGCTCGTTACTACAACATTATCATTTAGTTAAGGGGTTCAGTGGAAAATTAATTGTTAATTTGATAAGCTCATTCGTGACACGTAGAGTTTTAAGCCTATCAGTTATCCACTATGGACTTATGTTTTCATGTTCCATGTTAGTATGCTTTATTCAAGTAAAACAGCATGCATCACGTAGCAAGTAGTAGATGTTAGATCAAGTTATGAATGCTAATACATGGTTCACATGATATGTTTGGATATATGCTCTATGATAATGGGCATGCTTCTATGATAACATGATTATATGCTTTAGTTAGTCTAGTTTGTTTAAAAAAAAGTACAAAAAGATTTATATACTTCCACTGCCATATATGCATGTATGTATGTTTTAAGTAACTCCGTCCTTCCTAAGTGGTGCAAGGGGGTGAGCTACAATCTTATTCCTCAATTGTCTATCATTTGTAAAAGGTTGTCGGTTCTCTCTTGCAATAGGCAACCGGTCTAGGATTGAAATATATACCTAAATGTGATCAATTAGGAATGAACTTATGTTGTCCTTACACAGGCTTGCCTGTCACGTGCGTCCCTCGCATAATCAACATACGAATTCATCACTCATCAACCGCATCAAGATATAAAGATTAATGCACACAATCTATCCTACCTCCTTGAATTATCCTATTTCACCCTAAAGATCGTTCCTCAAACGTCTTTACACGGGCATGTTCCTATCATGAACGTCCCTTGGAAAATCGAATGAGATACAATCTCAACAAGATCCACAAGATATCCAAACATCCAATCAAGCATGGTAATTAAGCCCTAATCATAACAATCCATACAAGATAGAATGAATATAAATAGGGCAAAATCATAGAAATCTAAAATTGGCACATCGACAAGAGTTTTACATCAAATCATCCTTACAATTACTCCCTCTATCAAATCTACACCATAAAATAAGGGAAGAAACCCGAAGAAAAGTATATTACAAGCATTCTTAATCCCCTTAAATCCAAGAAAAGAGAGAAAGAAAACTTATCTACAAAGAAGAATATCTTTGGATCCAATCCTTGCTTTCCCGGAGTCGATTCGGTGAAGATCCACCCTTAGATCGTCGGAAATCCCTCCAAGAATGGTAAGGAACGCCCCAAATCTTGTTTCCCCCCAAAAGGGAGAAGATCACCTCTCAAAACATGAAGGAGGTTTTATATAGAGGTGAGGTTTGGGTGCCACACAGCCTCGAGGCACGGCCGTGTGAGGTTCACACGACCAAAGCCATTCCCTTCTCTGCCAATCTTACACGGCCATGTGTGGTACACGGCCGTGACATCTTTCATGACCCCCCTTGCATGGCCGTGTAGATCTACACGGCCTAGACTGCTTCTGCATCTGGAAACCTGGCACGACCGTGTGGTGTACACGGCCAAAGCCCTCTTGCTCACTGGAAACCCTGCACGACCCGTGTGGTGTACATGGCCAGGGCTTCCTTGGTCTCTGGAAATCATACATGGTCGTGTGGTGTACACGGCCTGGCTCCATTTGGCTTCAAATCTTGGCACGACCGTGTGAGGTTCACACGGCCGTGGCAATTTCCTCCTCTGCTGCAGCCACACGGCCAAGGATCTCCACACGGCATGGGCAACCCCCTATGGTAGGGTCGTGTGAGGTTAAGGAATGACGCCTTCCTCTCTAGCTTCACTTGCAGATTTGGTCTCGAACATGAATCCTTCACCAAATTCGACTCCTGTGTACAGAAAATGCACAAAAGTAGATCTCTGAACAAAAAAAGTAAATATGCTAAAAGGAAAGCTGGAAGTATGAAAATACGTTGACAAAGCATGTGCAAAATATGTGAATGTACGTCCAAACATGCATAAAAGGTGTATATAATCTACACACATCAATAATATGTCTATTTGGATTTACTATTTATATGGTTAGAAACATATGTTACTTTTATGTGATAAGGATAACTTAAGATTTTATACTTTCAACATAGGAAGTTATTTAAAGTATGTAAAGAAATGTTTATTTTGTATAAAAATAAATTGATAATTATAATATTTTTAAGTTACCTAAATGGTCATGAAAATTATTATGCCAACAAAAAAACATGTAAGAAAATTTCACATTATCATTTATTTTTAAAAAAAAAATTATCATAAACCATATTAGTGATCCATTTCTATCATGAGCGGAAATATACTAGATCCTCTTATCTAGCAGATCCATATGAAGGGAAGAAACAATTTTCATGGCAATAATCTATGCTAGGCTGCATGATAGGATTATACCTTTGTTGCATGCCCTTTGCAATCCCGACAGCAACCTTTTTTTTGGATCCAGATCTCAGTGCGTTCAAGCGTCCGCGCCTCTACGGTATCCACATGAACATATCCTTCGTTCGTTGCACGAATGAAGCCTTCGGAGAAGAACCATCTTCTTGTGATAGCAAGAAGCATGGTTTGGCCAAACATCAAGAATCGGCCATGGAAGGAGGAGGAAGAAGATGGAATCTCAAGAATCACCTTTTTTTCATTTAATGAAAAATAAAATCCAAAAACCTATTTATATTCATCTAATGAATACCAAGGGGTTTTTGTCTCTTTGTATTCCTTAATGGGTTGGATTTATTATATTGGATTAACCATTAATCCAATAACTCAATAAGTCTAACCCATTAATCCATTGTGTTTAATTCGGATTGGACTCAATCCAATGAGTGGGTTCATTTGAGTCTAACTCAATTAGTAACCAAAAGGCCTAATCATCTCATGATTGGCTCTTAGGGCTAATTACTAACACGAAACTCCTCCAGCCATGAGTTGACAGAGGAGAAATCCAATTTGGGTGAGTTTTAGAGTTGAATTTCAATTCTACTTTGATTTGATTTGTTAATTGATGATGTTGTTAAGTTTGGTTGTATATGGATTACTAAATATGAATGTGAATTGGAGGAGAAAATGATTGTGTTGATTGAGGATTATTGGATTTGTTGGATGATATGATTAAACCTAAACTAATCATGTGGATGGACTATGTAGGTTGGGTTTATGATGCCTAATAGTTGATTCAAGTTAGCTTAATCCAGTGTAGTTGTGATTCTTTGTGGATGGGTTAATCGATTGATAATGAAGTAACTGAGTTTTAGATTGATTATGCTTCTAGTATACTCTAATTGGCGGTTAAATGGTTAGGGTTGCTTAATCTATTTAGTTATGAAATTAGAGCTTCATTTATAAGTTGATTTCTCTAGTTGAATTAATTCACCAAGATTTTATCTACAAAGAAGTTTTGGATTACCAAATGGAATGGAAACATAGTTACCTAATCGAATTAGGATTGAGTTTTGGGGTTTATCTAGCTGTTGTATATGTGATAAGCTAAACCATATATCATATTATTTGCAGGACGTTGATTCGAGATAAGTGTATCGACGTGAGATTTTTTACCATGATCGACATATAAAGGCAGGTACTTCTTGCTTTATCTCTTTAGTACATTGATCTTAGTGCGTGAGCTAAATATTCAGATAGTTACTGTGTTTATCCTGACTCCACTCTTATTTTTCTTGTGCTTGATGCTTATCCACTCGATCTTTGAGCTACTTATTTCTATATCTATACAGTCTCTCTTGTCATCTATGATATTTCACAGATACTAGATACCGTGCTTACTTGCTTGAATGTTGTTTATTTACACACCTTACTAAGCATGCTGGCTTCATGTAGCATACCTGATTTCTATTTATATATATATGATGACTGCTACATTTTACGCATCATGCCATTGCATGCATGGCGGCGACCATTTCTACCTTGTGGTTGAGAGGGTCATTGGCTAGGGCCACATGCTCGGCCACCCATGGGTAGTGGTAGCTGAAGCATGCCTCTTGTCCTATCGTGCTCCCACTAGCTTACTCATGGATAGTGATAGCTGGAGTTGCGAGCAGCAGGGACCCCCGTCGCAGACGTAGCTAGTTAGCTACTATGCAACTGTACCCTCGACCAATCGAGAGTAGTGCTAGCTGAAGTGGTGTATAGTCTGTCACTGACCTGACCTCTCGACTATACAGGGGTCATGGTGCAGAGGGGTGGGCGGGAGTGACCATCCGTGCATACTGTTGGGTTTTTCGGGCCCCGAAAACCGCTTTTTCGCGTCGCGGAAACCCCGAATCACCCTAGCCAACGGATCTCGTGCGAAGAAAATATTTCAAAACAAAATTATGAGTACGAGTTCCTACTTAGATCTACTCCTAGATCAACATGAAACGAGTTATACCTTTGAAGCGAAGTCCTTCGCGTTCCCGCTCGTCCAAACGGTGCTGGATCTCAAGAGTATCAAGATAGATACTCCTCTAGAAGTATCCACACGGACTCGTAGGTGGAGAAAAACACACAAAGAGGTGTGCTAGCACTTATGTGTGGTTCGGCCAAGTTGAGGAGGAGAGGGAGAGGAAGAGAGCTCCAAGAGGAAGAAGAAGGTATAATGCACTTGAATGAGGAAAATCAATTTGATTCCCATTCAAAAGTGGTCGGCCACTTTCAAGTTGTGTAACTCCCAAAAATTGCATTAAGTGCAATTAATGTGAAGCTATTAAAGAAAATGGCTTTGTAACTTCCATGAGGTGGCACCCATGATGATGTGGAGTAACATCATTGGTCCACATCAATGCCAACTCACCAATGAGGTGGCATAAAGTCAAGTCAAACTTGACTTTCTATCTTCCTCTCAAGTCAAGTCAAACTTGGCCAAATCTCTTCCATGGTTGATCTAATCTAACCATTTGATTCAAGCCAACTTAATATAATGAATCTAATTCATTAAATTAAGTTGATTTAATTAGTCATAATCTAAATTAGACTCATTGAATACATGAATCCACTTGAGTCCAACTCAAGTTAGCCCAATTAGGATTACTCTTAATCCAATTTGATTCATCAAATGAATCTAATCCTCTTGGTTCATCATATGAACCTAATCTCCATCTAATTGTCCTTAGTGTGTGACCCTATAGGTTCTTGTAACGTTGGCAATGCCCTAAACCCATTTAGGAGCATAAGTAATGAGCGGTATCTAGCAACACATCATTACTACCTAAGTTACAAGAATGTTGAGATCCAACATCACCTTGTGACTACTAATTGTGACTCCTCACAATATATGACAAGTGTCCTTCTATCCTAGACATGTAGATTGGTCAATGTGAGGCATAGACCGTGTCATCCTCTGACCAATCTAAATCTTGAACTCCAAGTATACTCACTAAATCAAATGAGCTCAATATCCTATATTGACTCATTTGGGCATAGTCATGCACTTCGTGGTCTCACTCTATCAAGAATACCGATGTCTCTCCCGTCATATAGGAGGGATAGATCCCATCTACATCACTCACATCCCTCTGCATAATTTGTTACATACCCAGTAATCGCCTTTATAGTCCACCCAGTTACGGGTGACGTTTGACGAAACCAAAGTACATAACTCCTTATGTAGGGATCCATGGCGACTTCAGGTCTAAGGTCTAGTAGTCATACTAATAGCAACATGAGAAAGTATATGACACTCATATAATGATCCATGATACTTTCTCATGGTGGGTCATTCAGTATACATTCTCTAATGTATACCTATGTGTCAACTTGATATCTCTATATCCATGACTTGTGAGATCAAGTCATCGAGTTGACCTACATGCTAGTCTTATTGCATTAACATTGTCCCTGAATGTTAATACTCGACTAGGAATGATTAAGAGTAGTGTTCCCTATATCATCTCACTATCGATTCAACTAACCGATTGATATAGGTGAGAACCGTCTACTCAAGGACATTATTATACTTAGTTTATTTGGCACCAATACAAGTAAGTATAATAACCAAAAATCGAAATGCCGTTATTTATATCGAATATGATACAATAAGTCCAAAATAAAATCATTAAATGATTGACTCTAGGGCTCTAGCTAACAATCTCCCACTAGCACTAGTGCCAATCAGTGTAGGCTCTATGCCCAAATGACCTAGTGTGACCATCATGCTTCTTCTGTGCCAAAGCCTTGGTCAAGGGATCTGCGATGTTAGCCTCTGTAGGTACTCTGCAAATCTTCACATCACCTCTCTCGATGATCTCTCGAATGAGATGGAAGCGTTGTAGTATGTGTTTGGTCTGCTGGTGTGAGCGAGGTTTCTTCAGCGAGGTTTCTTCTCCTGTGCTATAGCTCCATTGTTGTCACAATAGAGCTCAATAGGGTCAACAATGCTAGGAACCACCCCAAGTTCAGTGATGAACTTGCGAATCCAAACTGCCTCCTTTGCTGCCTCTGATGCAGCAATATACTCGGCCTCTGTCGTAGAATCAGCTACTGTGTCTTGCTTCGAACTCTTCCAGCTCACAACACCACCATTAATGCAAAATAAGAACCCCGACTGCGATCTATAGTCATCCTGGTCGGTCTGGAAGCTAGCATCACTGTAACCCTTTACAGCTAGCTCATCACTACCTCCATATATCAAGAAATATTCTTTAGTCCTTCTTAAGTACTTAAGAATATTCTTGACCGCTATCCAGTGACTTTCACCTGGATCTGACTGGTATCTGCTCGTCATGCTCAAAGCATACGAGACATCAGGTCGAGTATATAGCATGGAGTACATGATCGATCCTATGGCTGAGGCATAAGGGATCTGATCATGTGGTCTCTCTCCTCTCTAGAAGAGGGACCTTGAGTCTTCGAAAGACTCACGCCATGTGACATCGGCAGAAATCCCTTCTTTGAGTTCTGCATGGCAAACCGAAGAAGTACCTTGTCAATATATGTACTCTGACTTAGGCCAAGAAATGTCTTAGATCTATCTCTATAGATCTGTATCCCTAGAATGTGGGATGCCTCATCTAAGTCCTTCATTGAGAAGCAACTCCCTAGCCAGGTCTTGAGAGACTGAAGCATAGGGATGCCCTTCCCAATGAGCAGTATGTCATCCACATACAATATGAGGAAGACAACTGTGTTCTCTACAACCTTCTTGTAGAAACAAGGTTTATCTTCGTTCTTGATGAAACCAAACTGTTTGATTGCATCATCGAATCGAAGATTCCAGCTTCGAGAAGCCATAAATGGACCTATGCAGCTTGCATACTCTGCTAGTATGTTGTGGATCTACAAAACCCTCAGGTTGTGTCATGTACACATCCTCGAGTAAGTTTCCATTCAGAAACGCGGTTTTGACATCCATCTGCCATATCTCATAGTCATGGTAGGCTGCAATAGCAAGCATGATCCGAATGAACTTAAACATCGCCACTGGAGAAAAGGTTTTATCATAGTCAATACCATGAATCTGCTTGAAACCTTTAGCTACCAAGCGACCCTTATAGATAAGTCCATCCATGTCAGTCTTTCTCTTAAAGACCCACTTACACCCAATGGGTTTTACCCCTTTAGGTGGATCAACCAAAGTCCATACTTGGTTGGTGTACATGGATTCCATTTCGGATCTCATGACCTCTAGCCATTTCTCGGAATCTGGTCTCATCACAGCTTCCTGATAGGTGGTGGGCTCATCCTCTATGAGCACAATGTCATCATGGCCAGTCAAGAGAAATTAGTATCTCTCAGGCTGACGACGTACCCTATCAGATATGCGAAGAGGTATGTCTACTTGAACTGGTTGTTGTTCCTCAACTCCTTGTGGAACAACATCATCCACAACACTTTGTGGTACCAGTTCAACTTCTATCAAGGTTTCAGTGCTATTGTGTTCGCATCTTGAACTTCTTCAAGATCGAACGTGCTCCCACTAGTCTTTCTAGAAACAAAGACCCTTTCTAGAAAGACCCCAGTCTTTGCCACCACTACCTTGTGTTGACTGGGAATGTAGAAGTAATATCCCTTAGTTTCCTTGGGATATCCAATAAAATAGCACTTGTCAGATTTGGGTTCTAACTTGTTTGAGACTTGACGTCTAACATAAGCCTCACAACCCCAAATCCTCATGAAAGACACCTGGGCATCTCTCCCAGTCCATATCAAATATGGTGTATTTATCACGGTCTTGGATGGAACTCGGTTGAGTATAAAAACTGCCATGCCTAGAGCATAGCCCCAAAGGTATGTCGGAAGATCTGTGTGACTCATCATAGATCGCACCATATCTAATAGGGTATGATTCCTCCTTTTCAGATACACCATTCCATTGTGGTGTTCCAGGAGGAGTGAGTTGGGATAGGATCCCACACTCTGCTAGATAGTCACGAAACTCATGGCTAAGGTATTCTCCACCTCGATCGGATCGAAGTATCTTAATACTCTTGGCAAGCTGGTTCTGTACTTCATTCTTGAATTCTTTGAACTTTTCAAAGGATTCAGACTTATGTGTCATCAAGTACACAAAACCATATCTACTGAAATCATCAGTAAATGTGATGAAGTACCTATAACCGCCTCTAGCAGCAACATTGAAAGGGCCACATACATCACTATGTATGAGTCCTAACAGATCAATTGCTCTCTCGCTGTGCCCACTTAAGGGAGTCTTGGTCTTCTTGCCTCGTAGGCATGACTCGCATACCTTATATGATTCAAAATCAAATGAGTCCAGCATACCATCCTTATGGAGCTGGGATAAGCGCTTGTCATTTATATGACCTAAGCGACAGTGCCAGAGGTAGGTTTGGTTCATGTCATTTGACTTGAACCTCTTGGTATTTATGTTATAAATAGGGCTCTCAATAGAAACATATCTATATTGTTATAAATAGGGCACTACAATAGAACATATCGTTTAAAAAGACGGAACAACATTTGTTCTTTATTGTAAACGAGAAACCTTTCTTGTCCAAACAAGAAACTGATATAATGTTCTTAGTTAATGCAGGCACATAACAACAATCAACTAACTTTAGTACAAGCCCAGAGGGCAGAGATAAAAAGTAAGTCCCTACAACAACAACAGCAACCCGTGCTCCATTGCCTACTCGTAGGTCCACCTCGCCCTTTGTCAATGCCCTGCTATTTCTCAGCGCCTGCACATCAGTACAAATGTGAGAAGCACATCCAGTATCTAATACCCATGATGTAGAAATAGATAGATTGACTTCTATAACATATATACCTGAAGTGGAAGTCTCACTTCGCTTCTTCTTAAGATCCTCCAAGTATACCTTGCAGTTCCTATTCCAGTGCCCGGTCTGACCGCAGTAGAAGCAGGTAGCATCCTTGGCGACCCCTCCTTGAGGCTTCAGTGCCTTCCCTTTGCCCTTGGCTTGGGACTTTCCCTTTCCTTTGGGCTTGCCCTTGCCCTTATGTTTCTGAACCATCAGAACAGTGTTGGGCTTAGCCTTCTTAAGGTTTAGCTCAGATGTTCTTAACATGCTAAGCAGCTCGGGCAGTGGCTTGTCAATCTCGTTCATATTGTAATTTAGAACGAATTGACAGTAGCTATCCGGCAAGGATTGCAAGATCAGGTCAGTCGCCAGCTCTTGGCCAAGAGGGAACCCCAACCTTTGTAGGTTCTCAATGTACCCAATCATTTTGAGTACATATGGGCCTACTAGGGCCCCGTCTGATATCTTGCACTGAAACAGTGCCCTTGAGATTTCAAATCTCTCATGCCTCGCTTGACCTTGATACAGTTGACGAAGATGTTCAACCATATCGTAAGCGCCCATTAACTCGTGTTGCCTCTGAAGCTCAGAGTTCATGGTCGTGAGCATTAGATATGACACATCTAATGCGTCATCTTGATACTTCTTGTAAGCATCTTTGTCAGCTCGTGGGGCATTGGCGGGAGGAGCCTCTGGAATGGGCTGCTCCAGAACGTACAGTTTACGTTCCTGAGTGAGAACTATTCTCAGGTTCCTATACCAGTCCAGGAAGTTTGCTCCGTTGAGCTTGTCCTTCTCAAGGACAGATCACAGGGAGAAGGTGTTCGTATTCGACGTCATGGTAATCTACAACAGAAATAAAAGCAGAAATAAATATCATATTCTAAATCATTTAATTAGGCCTTTAACTAAATGATGCTCTCACTGAATTCTATAATTCATGTGGGACAAGATCCACATCATACTAACCCTTGAGTTAGCTTTGGCTAATACGCCCAAGACTTAGTATGATCGGTAGGTAACGATTACCAATTACATCTCTATGCAACTCTTGTTTATAGGATAAAATCCGCATTTATATTAAAACTCGAGTTAGCTTTGGCTAATATGCCCGAGAGTTAATATAAACGTGATTTTGTCCTACCTTTCCAACTATTGGAAGAATGCCTATAGTTGTACTCGATCCAACCGAGTAAACTAGGAATACTCAATCTAATTGAGTTTGTATTCACCCATGCGTTGATAGGCGGGACCAAGATTGTCCCTCCGTACCCTACCAAGATAGTATGTGTTGCTCTGCTTTGGCAGATTCAACAACAGCATGCGATCGAGGTAGTGGTAGGTATCACGGCATGGTAGGCATTACGAGTTGACGCATTTTAGATCTAATCTAAACGATGATGCATATCATATACTCGATAGATCTAATCTAATCGAAAGGTGCATCATGTGCACGATTTAGATCAAATCTAATCGCTAGGCACTAATTAATTACTTAATTAACTAGCATGAATCACATACATATAAGCAATTAATTAAATTATTTTGTGATTGTGTCATGGCCCTACTACGATCTTCTCATGCCAATGAGAAGATCGGATGGTCAACCTAAGGTCAACAGCTTCTCAAGCTTCTTCCTTTGACCACCTTGTGTTGCTCGCGCCCTCCTCGTAACTCCGTCTCGTGTGGACCTTCCACCGCTTCAAAATTTACATTACAATTTTGAAACTCAAGTTACATTTGAGTCTAAATCTAATTTACAACCAGAATAAAAGGGAGGCACGACGCGCAGGTCGCGAAAAATAAAATAAATAAAAATAAGATTAATACAGCACGCACATCACATAACGACACGCAGGCCGTATTATGAATTACAACACAATTTCCAAATCTAATTTGGGTCATTTGGGCCACGACTATCACAAAATTAATATATAATTCAAAATTATATATTTTTCATAATTTTCTATAATTTTTCATAATTTTACAGATTTTATGAGTAAATTTTTCCCGGCGGTCCCGATTAGCGATTTCGGGCGCAATCGCGGAGCAAATCCCCTTGCGGGGCTAGGGGCAGTACCCCTACCCGCGATCTAACCATCGTGAGTTGCTCCTAAGCGATCCTACAGCGCCTTAGCCCTTTGTCCCAAAAGATTTTGGGTCGAAACATTACCGTTTTTGGAAAAACTTCTCGGTAGTTGAAACCTACAAGTGTTGAAACACTTGTGCTTCGCTTCTACAAGAAAAATACCCATAAAATCATAAAAATTAGGAAATTCACAGAATGTTACAGTATGCATATTTTTCATAAAAATACGAATCTAAACTCGTACTCGCTTCGCACGTGGCTCTGATACCACTGTTGGGTTTTTCGGGCCGCGAAAACCGCTTTTTCGCGTCGCGGAAACCCCGAATCACCCTAGCCAACGGATCTCGTGCGAAGAAAAGATTTCAAAACAAAATTACGAGTACGAGTTCCTACTTAGATCTACTCCTAGATCTACATGAAATGAGCTATACCTTTGAAGCGAAGCCCTTCGCGTTCCCGCTCGTCCAAACGGTGTCGGATCTCAAGAGTATCAAGATAGATACTCCTCTAGAAGTATCCACACGGGCTCGTAGGTGGAGAAAAACACACAAAGAGGTGTGCTAGCACCTATGTGTGGTTCGGCCAAGTTGAGGAGGAGAGGGAGAGGAAGAGAGCTCCAAGAGGAAGAAGAAGGAATAATGCACTTGAATGAGGAAAATCAATTTGATTCCCATTCAAAAGTGGTCGGCCACTTTCAAGTTGTGTAACTCCCAAAAATTTCATTAAGTGCAATTAATGTGAAGCTATTAAAGAAAATGACTTTGTAACTTCCATGAGGCGGCACCCATGATGATGTGGAGTAACATCATTGGTCCACATCAATGCCAACTCACCAATGAGGTGGCATAAAGTCAAGTCAAACTTGACTTTATATCTTCCTCTCAAGTCAAGTCAAACTTGACCAAATCTCTTCCATGGTTGATTTAATCTAACCATTTGATTTAAGCCAACTTAATATAATGAATCTAATTCATTAAATTAAGTTGATTTAATGAGTCATAATCTAAATTAGACTCATTGAATACATGAATCCACTTGAGTCCAACTCAAGTTAGCCCAATTAGGATTACTCTTAATCCAATTTGATTCATCAAATGAATCTAATCCTCTTGGTTCATCATATGAGCCGAATCTCCATCTAATTGTCCTTAGTGTGTGACCCTATAGGTTCTTGTAATGTTGGCAATGCCCTAAACCCATTTAGGAGCATAAGTAATGAGCGGTATCTAGCAACACATCATTACTATCCAAGTTACAAGAATGTTGAGATCCAACATCACCTTATGACTACTAGTAGTGACTCCTCACAATATATGACAAGTGTCCTTCTATCCTAGACATCTAGATTGGTCAATGTGAGGCATAGACCGTGTCATCCTCTGACCAATCTAAATCTTGAACTCTAAGTAGACTCACTAAATCAAATGAGCTCAATATCCTATATTGACTCATTTGGGCATGGCCATGCACTTCGTGGTCTCACTCTATCAAGAATACCGATGTCTCTCCCGTCATATAGGAGGGATAGATCCCATCTACATCACTCACATCCCTCTGCATAATTTGTTACATATCTAGTAATCGCCTTCATAGTCCACCCAGTTACGGGTGACGTTTGACGAAACCAAAGTACATAACTCCTTATCTAGGGATCCATGGTGACTTCAGGTCTAAGGTCTAGGAGTCATACTAATAGCCACATGAGAAAGTATATGACACTCATATAACGATCCATGATACTTTCTCATGGCGGGTCATTCAGTATACATTCTCTAATGTATACCCATGTGTCAACTTGATATCTCTATATCCATGACTTGTGAGATCAAGTCATCGAGTTGACCTACATGCTAGTCTTATTGCATTAACATTGTCCCTGAATGTTAATACTCGACTAGGAATGATTAAGAGTAGTGTTCCCTATATCATCTCACTATCTATTCAACTAACCGATTGATATAGGTGAGAACTGTCTACTCAAGGACATTATTATACTTAGTTTATTTGGCACCAATACAAGTAAGTATAATAACCAAAAATCCAAATGCCTTTATTTATATAGAATATGATACAATAAGTCCAAAATACAATCATCAAATGATTGGTTCTAGGGCTCTAGATAACACATACGCTGTTATTACTATACCTGCTAATGCTGTTGCTTACTTATGCTGATATGCTTACATAGGTTTAGATATATACCTATGGTATGTGTTTAGGCACTGGCTTACTTATTGTTATTATGTATATACCTCACATGTTACTCATGTAGTTATGAACAGTACTGTAGAAGGTCTTTGCTACTGCTGACTTTCTATTACTACCCTAGGATATGGTTTCAATTATGGACACATATTATGATATCATTGTAGTATCTGCTATTTTTCCTACAAGACTGTATACCTTGTATCTCTAGTTCTTTATTATGTTCATGTACTATCTGTCTATTACCCACTGAGTCCCAGCACTCACTACGCCATAAACTGGTTTATTTCGCTAGGTAGCAGATAAAGGATTTATGGAGTCACCTTGAGATCCTGTCCGCCAGTCCCATGTCACATCGAGCTTCTCCTACCATTAGTGCTTCCATTCGCATTATTGGTTTTGCACTTGTTCTTGTATTTGTGTATTCTTTTATATAGAGTTTTGTTTTATGGAATCTTGTATTTGGTTTGGTGATGATGTGTCCAGCCGAGCCAGCTCGCAGTTAGTTATTTTGTTGGTTTCATGTTCGTTATTTTGTGATTTCCACTGTGCTATGTTTCAGCCATGTGGGCTGACTATTAACTGCATTGGTTGTGATTATTTCAAGCCGTGTTGGCTACTTATAAACTGCTGGTGTGTTTATATCCAGCTGTGTGCGCTAAAGTATATAGCTGATGAGTATGCTTGTGGATGTATGTATATATACTTCAGATTGTCATTGTTAGAGGGGATGTGCTGTCCGATTTTTGTTATTCTCGAGGTCGAGTCTTCATAAGTATTAAGTACACTACCATAATCAACCCTGACCATAATTGAAAATAGAGCTGATTGACTAAGTATCATCATGCTGCACCAAGTAAATGAATACCTACTAGACAGGTATAGAAATAGATACAAAATCCAACTAAATTGGAGAGTGTCTATCCATGACGTATTAAAGGTAGTCAACACAAAAGATAAGATAATCACTAGAAATATAACTTCATTTCCTATATCTTGGAGATGTCCTACATTTGCCTAGTCCTAGAACTCAAAAGTCACATCAAAAAAATAAACCATAAAATCAGAAACATGTATAATAGACCTCGTAAACCTGTGGCTCTGAAACCAGTATCAAGCAATCAAAAATTGGGATCAAGGACTAGAAATCAATGCGGAACATGATCTTGAGAGATAAAGGGTTAATTTCTATAAAAAATGGATTGTTTACAAAGAATCTAAGAAACAAAATTCCTATCTTGGAGTATTTAATAGAAGCTACGAAATAAAAGTTTATTTTTAGGATATGGGTTCGTATGGAGTAAATGGTGAATCTATTCAGGTCAAATTTAAATTTTTTCCCCCAAATAATTAACTCTTCCATATAGTATTTTAGAAAAGCAGACCATGTTGAATTTCAACCAATATCTTTATATTATGGTTGTTGCTTTGCTTTGCAAGGTTAGATTTGCATCATCACATAACAAAGTTTTGATACATTATTTATGTCTCACTCAAAACACAAGGTTAAACTTAATATTTGCATTGTGACTCTTAAATTTCAAGTGAAATGGTAAGCTAATAAACTAGAATTTATAATTTTTTTATTGAATCAAAAGTATCAAAATAGTAATCATTGATTAGCTCAGGAGAAGTTCAATGTATTGATAGGTTATATTTATATCAAATATCAAAATTTAAAATTTTCTTTTAGTTTGTATTTAAAAGTAAGTTTTTTCTTGTATTGATTGAAAACTAAGGCATTTAACATTGAATTTAATGAAACTTATAGTCATCTATCAACTTTGTATCATTTTTGAAAATTTTGATGATGTTCATGTAACTTTGTGATTTTTCAAGAAAACCTTTCTTTGAAACTTTAAAATTTTTAGTGATTTGTATATTTTTTTCAAGCAACATAGGGTTAAACTTATGTTTTCATTTAAATATTTATGGATAATAATAATAAGATTTTTTTTATCAATTGTGATTTTGTAAAAATACTTATGTTTTCATTTAAATATTTCATAGTATTGATAATTTTTTTATTTATTATCATTAATATATTTTTTTTCATTATATCTAATTATTTAAATTATCAACTAAATTTTAGGATTTTTATAGTAAAAAAGTTGAATAATTACAATTTAAAGCATATTTTATAATAAAATTAATAATTTTAGTAAAAAAAAAAGTGATGCTATTTTTACACTAAATTATATGTAACAAATATTTTTATTATAAAAGGTGATTACGCTCACCCTATGAGCCCCTTACAACCGGTCCCTAAGTTATATAAAGGGAGGTAAATCACGGGATTAATTTATAGCCTGCCACAAAGTGGTTAGGGGGTGGAAGGGTTTTTTTTTTCAAAAGGATATGCACCCTCGGAGAATTGGTCCTTTGCCCCGTACCTAGTCTGCCCCCCTTTAGCCAAATGGGAACCTCGTGGGGACTATAGTTACCAAATCTTGACACTTATAGGCATTGTTATAATTTGTTAATTGAATAGTTTCTTATTTACTTGTTCATTGCATCTTTTATTATAGCTTTATTTTAGTTAATATTAATATAAAATATAATATAGTTTAGTATATTCTTAAGTTTACTAATAAAAATTTCAATAATTTTTCAAATGATAAATTTATTTTTAATTTAAATGCTTTTATATAATGTTTATTCATTTTTGATAGACTCAATATTTCTATTAATTTTTTAAAAAATAATTTGAAGTATATTATCTCATATCACTTAAATATGATTCATTCACTACTTCAATTAGATATTTTTAAAAGTAGTTTATTTAAGATATAATTATTTCTTATAGATATGACTAATCATACTGTCTAGGGGGATCCAAGCAAAGCCAACAATGCATGTTACGATTTCCAATTAATTGATTCCTTAGGAAAAATATGCCTTGTCCTTTTTCCGCAATTTCAGCAAGTTGGTTAACTGCATATTAGTAAATAGAAATGAGTACTCTTAGTATTTGTAATTTGATAATCATACACACAAAAATAAATATATTGTATAAAAACTTTGAGATTTAAATTTTGGAACAATAAAGATAAGGTGATTATCTAAATATGTAATGCCACTTAGTTTCATAGCATCTTTCACTCCGATGCCTTGAGATTTATGCTTTCAAATAATGTATGAAAATAATATTAATAACTTACATAGTAATTCAAAAAAATCAATTCCTGTCGAAGATGGTGTAGGAGCAAGCTCTCTAGATGTTGTCGGAATAATAAAAATGGATAACATAAAGAGGATAGCTAAGCTAATTTTCCTTGTGTCCATTATCATGTGTCTAATATTAAGATGGATGTGAAACACTAACTTGATTAGCTTTTAAATTTAATTGAATATTATGTCCATTTGGATCTACTATTTATAAAGTTAGAAACATATGTTACTTTTATGTGATAAGGATAACTTAAGATTTTATACTTTCAACGGAGGAAGTTATTTAAAGTATGTAAAGAAATGTTTATTTTGTATAAAGATAAATTGCTAATTATAATATTTTTTAAGTTACCTAAATGGTCTTGATAATAAAGTATGTAAAGAAGACTAACTCTAGGTAGGATTGAAGTCAAGGAAAGACAAAAGAGGGATTAACAATTTGGCAGTTGATCAAATATTGCAAGAGTAAACTCAAGGCAAATGGAATATCCTAGAGGAGAGAAATCTAAACAAGTGGAGAAGTCCTAGAGTTGCAAACTTTTGGCAAGTAAGGAAGTCCTAGAGGTCAAGTAGACTAGATACCTAAAAGGGGAGAAGTCTTGGTAGGTCAGATAGACTAAATATTATGTAAGTAAGAAGTATATGTGTTTTAAAATTAACTGTCTTTCAAATTTTTTGGATGATCAACTAAGGTTTTTGGTAAATTGAAGTTGATTGACTAGAAAAGGAGGTTCAAGTGATAGGATGATGCAATGAATATAGAAAACCTCCATATATTGAGTGCACACAAGGTGGAGATACACATTGTGCTAGGTCAACGACAAAGTGATTAGGTAAGTGAATGATCTAGTCAATGCAAGATGCACTATGTATCACGATGAGAATCTAACGTGGAGAGTGTCTAGTACACTTGAAAATAGGACGTGTTTAACTAAAAATTAGATAACAATTGAAAATGGTAATTGGACAACAAGAAGTTTTGAGCAATTTTAAACATGATCAGGTCAACAAGACATCAATTATGAAAAATACTTTAGACGAGACTTTAGAATAAACAATCTTTCATACATCCTCCATTTACTTTGCTACTGTTTCTTATGTTCATCCTAGGATGGTAATGTTCCATTTAGGATCTACATAGGACAAGCCAAAGCAGTCTACAACAAATTCATTTCAATGTTTGACAAGGATAAATGTAGTACACCCACACTAAGACATAGGTTGTTGAGTTGAACCCTAAGGATCGTGAACCACATAAAAGTTTTGGTAACCATATTGTCATGATAAGATTTAAAACTCAATTTAATTATCAAACCCTTGCTATGCTAATTTATCATTGGGAAGACTCGAGTCGTTTCCCGACAAATGTAACTGTAGGATGATAGTTTTTAGGATCAATTTATTTCTTTGGGTTTTTCTATGTTGTAATTGGGGGTTTGGATTTGGGGTTGCTAAGACTAATAAATGAAAGACAATGCATGTAATTAAAACACTAATATAATATAAACTACAATTGCAAGAGAATTAAAGGAAACACGAAGCATTCAATGAACTTACAACATTAATAAAACCTAATCTAATCTAACCTAATATCTTCCAAATAAACGACAGAAACTTAAAAGATTAAATGAAAGAGAGATGATGTTAGGAGAATGCCTATGGAGATGGACCGGATCATCTCCCCCTCTAATTTGATTAAGTGAGGTGAAGATGCCCACCCTTCCTCTAATATGAGTGAGAGAGAGAGAGAGTGAGAGAGAGAGAGAGAGATGATGTCAGTTAAGTGATGAATGTGGATTGTTGAAGGTTCCTCGGGAGTGGAGCAGACTCCCCTCTCTAATCCGAGCAAGAGAGGTGGAGATGGCCTTGATAGATCGCATAGTCATGATACAATTTTAATTCAAATTAATTACTAACCTAACTATACTAATACAATATAGGATAACTCAGATCATAATTCACAAGGAATGTAGTCGGTGATTTCTAATCTTAGGATCAAGTTATTTGTCAATGGGGATATGGGTTTTAAGTTGTGAATTCTTAAGGTGAACAATGAATGAAACCCTTATCTAACCTAAATTATCATAGCACCAAATTAAAGAACTCAAGACATTTAACGAAACCTAGTATGATCTAATCTACATGCATTGAATTGAAAATAAAGGAAATTATAGTATAAATGAAAATGACTTATGACATTTGAAAAACACAACATCTAAACTATCCTAATCACTACAATCTAGGAAACAAACAAGAACAATAATGTTATAGAACACCTAGCTACAAATCAACCAAATTAAAACTCAAATAGGTTAAAATTCAAATGCATAAGAGATAAAACCAAGCATCCTATTAACAACTCAATTTCATGAAAAGGAGACTACACATTGCAAGAAAAGTGATCTCTAGATCAGAATTGAAAGCATACAGATCAAGCAACAATGATGAAGAAGAAGGTCAGATGGTTGAATGAGAGGTTAACAATGATTTGGTGAAGATTGGAGGATGTTGTTATCCAATCAATCGAAGAAGGTAAACCCCTTTCTTCTCCTCAATGGATGAAAGCTATGGAAGATGAAACACTGCCAAAAGGAACCAAGGTGCGGCTGAATTAGTAGAAGAAGGCCTAATCGGAGGGATTGACATTGAGAGGATTGAGGAATAAGGAATTGTGTTCATGATAGAGATGGGATTAGGTAAGGGAATCCCCTTGAACCTAGTGGAAGAATATTTTGGTGTCGCATAATGTGAATGAAGGTAGATCGTTGGAGTTCAGTGGTAGCATGAGAATTAAGTAGGATATCTTCTGAGCTTCTCGGGTGGTGGCTGAAGAATTGATGGACTAGAAAAAAATCTCTAGACCTCAGTGCATGAAGGAGATGAGATATAATGGCCAGTATCGATGGAGATGGTCGGAAAACTAAGGAGTTCAAGATACCTCAACCACGAACTCCTCTTGACTTTCAGGTGGAAAGCTAAGGAGTTCAAGATATCTGAGTGAAGTGATGTACTTCCCTTGTTAAATCTCATTAATGATAGTAAATCTCTAACAACATGAGATAGTAACTGCGTGGCTTATAGTACCCAAACAAATTATTCCTTCACCATTAGTCTCGACGAATCTTAAAGATGGTTGGTTCGGGGGTTACAAGGTTACCACTCTTACTCAGTCATTGAGTATAGCGTTATAAGTGACCAATGAGTACATGTCACAAAGTATGTCAAATATCATCATTCTAGGTACTCAAATATCCACCATAAGGGAATGATAATCCAAAGTCTAAAGGGTCAAATAACCTCTTGACTGAGAGTCAACCCATTAAGAGGGCATCTCCATAACTCTCATATTCATGCTCGTAAATGTCCTCCGACAAATATCGACAAAAGGTTGACCACTCTGATCTAAGATATAGAGTTCAGGACCTTGGGTAAAAGATTAAGTAGTCAAGTTCTTGTGCTACTTGATGGAGATAATGTTAGTTGAGTTGACTAACCGTTGTCTTGTAACCCATCATACTATGATTGCTCCAGTTGAGGTTCAGGAACCTCTAGTGATGAGCCATGCACACAAGGGTAGAGGAGAACTATCATTATATAGCTTGTTGAAATAACTGTTAATCGACACTATGCCCCTCGATGATCATCATCTGTTATTTCCACTTAGTAACAGTTGGATTTTATTTGTGTTAATCAATTAAAACCACCTTCTCTATATCATTATGGGTCATATATCTCTATGTACCATCAAGGTTATCTAACCATATTCAATCAGTCCATGAGTTAGGATCTCCCATGGAATAGCGTTAGGCGAGTCGACTAATCATCGTCTTATTAACCATTATGCTTCTACTCCTTATTTCAGGTTCAAATACTCCTGACAATGGGGTATGCTAAAAGAGGTAGAGAAGTACTCTCTTTTAAAAACACCTCAAAGTAATCACCAAGTGATTTCTTGTTCCCAAAAGTTGTCTTCTTCATTTTCCTTCACGTGGTGCCTAGTCACAAAAGGATAAGAAACAAACTTCATCATTTCTGCACCAGTACAAGTTATATATCCAAATATACTCCCCAAAATATACACCCTAGTAACATTTGTTGTATAATACTGCAGCAAAATAATAAATAAATAATAAGGTTATTTGAGAAATAATATTATTAGATTTTTCAAGATTTTTTACAAATTTTTTGGGATTTAAACGGAGTCCATATAACTCGTTTTGAGGGGATGAATCGGTGAGGCTAGGTGGAAGCCTGTTTGGAACACCATTTAAGTGGGAGTTGATTAAGGAGTAAACATAGACTTTAATTAAAGCTAACGTAAGGTTAGATTAATTATCCTAGATATAAAACCTTGCTTTCCTCTTCTCCACTATCATTTTCGCGATTCCTCACTGTAATGCCCCGCCCCTTCCTGCTTAAGCTGACGGGGGTTACTTATCTTTTCTTCTTAAAAACAGCGGAAGTCTTATCTATAGTATATTTTTTTTTCTTTAAACTTTTCCTTTACTTTTCAAATCATCATCACTAACTACCTATTATATGAGTCACATAACATGCTTAACTTAAATTTAAACCATAATACTAAAGGGCATGATGAAGTGTCATAATTCTTATTAACATAATTCTTATTAACTAGAAGCAGGTCTTTCTCTTTAGCCAAGTCACTACTACACATGTCCTTCTTGCCCCCTCCTGCTGCTCCCTTAGAACATCCAATCCTTGCCCTTATCTATGGTACAAGGAAAGTAAGCTGTGAGCACTCAAGGCTCAGTAAGATCCTTTCCTACTCACAAAAACCGTATAGCATAAATAAAACTCCAAGGCATAAAGCATAAAGAAAACTCATCATATCATGTATAGAAGCATCATATCATAACATAATCGTAAGGTATCATGGCATATCATAATAAAGTCATAAAGTGCATTCTAGCATAACATAATCATGATCATAACAAATCATAACATAATCATAAAGTTCATCCTAACATAACATAACATAATCATAAGCATTATGGCATATCATGATAAAATCATAAGGTGCATTCTAACATAACATAATCATGATCATAACATATCATAACATAATCATAAATTCATCCTAACATAACATAACATAATCATAAGCATTATGACATATCATGATAAAATCTTAAGGTGCATTCTAACATAACATAATCATGATCATAACCTATCATAACATAATCATAAAGTTCATCTTAACATAACATGTCATAATCATAAGCATCATGGTACATCGTAACATAATCATAAAGTGTTATGCGAGATGACTTTCAAAAACATGATTCATGAAATAGTAAATGCAACATGTCCTTTGAAAACTTATTACTTACATACTTAAACATAATCATAACATGATTGGGGCCCCGGCTTGTACCACATACATAAATGTGCGCGTCCTATGTAGGTCCAAGGTAGCAAGTCTTGAACCCTACAAGGCATACATACTATGCCCGTTTCTTAGTCCATCGACCTAGGGGCACTTAGGAGCTCATCCCTAACGAGGCCCGTTTCTTAGTCCATTGACCCCGGGGCGCTTATGGAGCCCACCCTTGGTACAAGCCATATAAAGTAAAGTATCATGTCATACATATCATGGTTCTTGTTCTTTCATGCACATCATAATTCTTATCATATCATACCATATAGAATTTGGGCACACAGCTCATCATAATGGTATGTAAAATTTGGGCACACAGCACATACATGCATAGTTTGGGCACACAACTCATCATAAATAGCATGCATAATTTGGGCACACAGCTCATCATAAATATCATGCATAAATTGGGCACACATCTCATCATAAATAGCATGCATAATTTGGGCACATAGCACAGCATAAGGGTTACCATCATACATAGATCGTAAGTGTACATAATTTAAACATAAAAGCATAGCAAGCTCTTACCACATCATAAAACATTGCATGTGATATACATGGGAAACATATTTTGATTTCTAACCCTAATGTCATATAGTGGCCGAAACATATAGTTGTCATTTAGGTAAGAAAACCACATACAAGCATGCGAACCCTAAACCAATATCATATCATATACCATAAGGAAACATCATGAGCATGTTTAGGTAGGGTTCTAGGTTTCCTAAGCTTATATACTCATCCTGGCCGAAACTTAACAAGCATTACATTGGGTTAAAAATTATCATTCAAGCATGTGAACCCTAAACCAAATCCGTAGCAAATATTACAAGGAACATCATGAGCATAATTAGGTTAGGTTCTAAGTTTCCTAAGCCCTTAAACATGTTGTGGCCGAGACTTATAAGGCTTGAATCTAGGGTTCAAGTGTCATAAAAGCATGAGAACCCTAAACAAATTTCATAGCAATTTTTTCAAGAAACAACATGAGCATAATTAGATTAGGTTCTACGTTTCCTAAGCCCTTAAACATGATTGTGGCCGAAACTTGTAAGGCTTGAATTTAGGGTTCAAGTGTCATAAAAGCATGAAAACCCTAAACAAATTTCATAGCAATTATTTCAAGGAACAATGTGAGCATAATTAGGTTAGGTTCTAAGATTCCTCAGCCCTTAAACATGATTGTGGCCGAAACTTGTAAGGCTTGAATCTAGGGTTCAAGTGTCATAAAAGCATGAGAACCCTAAACAAATTTCATAGAAATTATTTCAAGGAACAATATGAGCATAATTAGGTTAGGTTCTAAGTTTCCTAAGCCCTTAAACATGATTGTGGCCGAAACTTGTTAGGCTTGAATCTAGGGTTCAAGTGTCATAAAAGCATGAGAACCCTAAACAAATTTCATAGCAATTATTTCAAGGAACAACATAAGCATAATTAGGTTAGATTCTAAGTTTTCTAGGCCCTTAAACATGATTGTGGCCGAAAGTTCATGGAGCATGAAAACAAGTTCTAACCTCACTACAACATGAGCATGTCATATTAATCTCATAACTTGTCTTAAGGAGAATCATGGCATGATTAGTTTAGGTTTAACAATTTCTTTTAGGCTCCTAATCCTATCATGGTCGAATACTTAGGAGCATGGAATAAAATTTATTCATCATCTAGGCATGAGCATATCATGTTAACAACTTTCTCATCATGAAGTACTTATCATAAAACAAAAAGGAGCATGCTTGGTTTGAGTCTCAATTTACCTATCTCCTTTGTTCATGTTTGGCTGAGAGTCTAAGGGCATGATTCTAAGTTACAATCAAACATTCTAGCATATGAACATTAGATAAATCCCTACCTTAAGATACATGTTATAAGAAGCATATTGAGCATGTTAAAATTTAGGTCTTTATATTCCTAGGTCCTTTTTGGTCTTGTCTTGGCCGAAATTTTTCATGAAGTTAACTTGGGTTTTTATGTAACCAAATCTCATAGAAAACACACAAGCTATTGTACCACAGGTGAGGGAAACTTACATCCTTTCGCTTGTGGTTTTTCTTAAGAAGAAAAGTATCCTAAGTGCCAAGGAAGGAGAGAGCTTCTTCTTCTTGTACCTCCTTTTGCTTCTCTTGCTTGGAAGGGATAGATCTTGAAGGTTTCCTCTCTAAATTTAGTTTTCTTGAAGAGGAACTTAGCTTAGCTTTTGGAATAAGGAGAGGGAAGGGGTTCTTGGTTTGGTGTAGAATGAAGAAGGAGAAAGTAAGGAGGAAGAAAGAAAAGGATTTAATCTCTTGTTTTTCTTCTCCCAATCCAATTTATTCCAATAAATGAAGCATGTCTTCATTCATTCCCTCAACTCCTCTTTTCCCTCATTCCTTTAATTCCCACAAAAATAGAGAGAGAGGGAGGGAAGTAGGCAATTCATCCTTTGCTTCCTTCTTTTCCTAACCAAGAGAAAGAGAAGCTAAGCAACTTGGTTTTCTCTTGCTCTTTTGCTTAATTTTCTTTTATTTCCTTCTCACCTTTAACTAAAATTTCATTCTTTTCTATCCATATATTATTCATTATCTTAGTGGTTATCATACAATCAATTTATCTCTATTATTTGTGGGAGGTTCAAGGTTCAATCCTTGACCTCACCTCTTCTTATTCTATTTTTTTTTTGTTTCTATTTTCCCTTTTTCTATTATTCTTTTTATTTCTATGCTCTAAAGAAAATAGTACTCATATACTTATCTTATAATTTCCTGGGTGTTACACTCACCTCTCCCGAGCCCCCCTGTTAGTAATTAGCCCTAAGAGCCAATCATGAGATGATTAGGCCTTTTTGGGTTACTCATTGAGTTAGATGTTGACTCTCCGCAAGTGTATGGATATGTCGTAATTAATAATAAAAGATATCGAATCCACAGGGACTGGAATAAGCACTAAAGATGTCTCAATGCGAGTAAGCTAAACAACCAATCAATTGATTTACAAAAGCTAAGTGTAACTATGAAAGGTAAACAAGGAAATGAAAGAATAAGAAACAAGAAATAAGGCAACGATAAAGGGTATGCTCTAGGAGTTTTCGTTTCTTTGTAAGGTTTGTTCAATGTAAATGATCTATCAAATCTTATTCCTCAATTGTCCAACATTTGTAGAAGGTTGCTGGTTCCCTCTTGCAATAGACAACCGGGCTAGAACTGAAATATATCTAAACGTGATCAATTAGAAATGAACTTATGTTGTCCTTACACGGGCTTGCCTGTCACGTGCGTTCCTCGGAAAATCAACATAGAATCCATCACTCCTCAACCACATTAAGATATAATATATAAACACATACAATCTATCCTACCCTCTTGAAATACCTAATTTCCCCTTCAAAATTACCCTTCAAACGTCCTTACACGGGCATGTTCCTGTCACGAACGTCCCTAAGAAAATCGAATGAGGAATTACCTCTAAAAGATCCACAAGATATCCAAACATTCAATCAAGCATTGTAATTAAGCCCTAATCACAACAATCCACGCAAGAAAGAATAGATACAAACATGGCAAAATCATAGAAATAGGAAATTGACACATCCACAAGAGTTTTACATCAAATCATCTTTACAATTACTCCCTCCATCTTAGAACAAGAAATCTACTCCATAAAACAAGGAAAGAAACCCCAAGAGATGAAGATTACAAGCATTCTTACCCCTCAAATCCAAGAAAAGAGAGAAAAATAACTTATCTACAAAGAAGAACGTCTTCGGATCCAATCCTTGCTTTCCCAGAGTCGATTCGGTAAAGATCCACCCTTAGATTGCCGGAAATCCCTCCAAGAATGGTAAGGAATGCCCCAATCTTGTTTCCCTCCCAAAAGGGAGAAGATCCCCTTTGAAATGAAGAAGAAATAATTATATAGAGGGGGAAAATCGGGTGCCACACGGCCCCAGGATCTGGCCGTGTGTGGGACATGGCCTGGCTCACTCCCCTCTCTGCCTGTCTCACACGACTGTGTGTGAGACATGGCCAGGTCTGGCTCTGCCACTACACTCCCTGCACGGCCGTGTAGATCTACATGGCCTGCGTTGCCTCTGGCTCTGGAGCTCCTGCATGAGCCGTGTGAAGCACACGGCCAGGCCATTCTTGCCCTCTGGAATTGTTGCACGGGTCGTGTGTGGCACACTGCCAGGGCACTCTTCAGCTCTGGAAGGCTTACACGGCCGTGTAGTGTACACAGCCAGGCTTCCTCTGGTTTCTCATCTTGGCACGACCGTGTGAGGTTCACACGGCCAAGGCCACTTCCTTTCCTGCTGCAATTACATGGGCAATCCACACACGACCTAGGCAACCCCCCATGGCAGGGCTGTGTGAGGTACAAGAATAGTGCCTTCCTCCTTTGCTTCGCTTACATATTTGGCCTTGAACATGAAATCTACACCAAATTCGACTCCTGTGTACAGAAAATACATAAAAGCATATCTCCGAACAAAAATAGTAAATATTCTAAAAGGAAAGCTAGAAGTACAAAAATACGTAGACAAAGCATGTACAAAGTATGTGAATGTGTGTCAAAACATACTAAACAAGTGTATACAATCTACGCACATCACACCCCCAGACTTAAACCTTTGCTTGTCCTCAAGCAAAATGCTGCAATCTAAATTCATATGTTCTACAATGTTCTCATATCCCTAATGCATTCTCCTAACTCTATCAAAAAGCTTCATTGACAAGCATGATCATGGAAACAGGTTAAGTATGGCTCATGCATAAGTTCTTGTGCATAGTGCAAAGTAACTCAAAAATTCTTCAAGTTTTAATCTATGTCTTAGTCAAGTCGTCATCAAGTTTGAATTCCTAATGTTTCCAGTGATAGACAAGTATCCAGTGATAGACACTTACATGCCACACACTTGGTTCATATTTCTCAATCAACCTAAGATCTCAAAGGCGTGCCCAATCTCAAGAGAACCTAAGCAGTCATTTCCCCAGTAACCTAACTCGGTCTCAAAGGGGTGACTTACTAGATTCCACTCACGATAATTATTTTTTATATCCCTTATTCACTTTTTTTTTTATTTTTTTCACACTCTTTTTTTTCATAAGTATTTGCATTGTGCAAATCTTATTCATAAATGTACTTTTAGCACAAATGTTGGGATATTTTGATTTTTCCAAATGAGCTTACATGAGTTGAGCCTCATCCAGTAACCAAAATGAAGTTTGAGAAATCACCATGGAAACTAAGTACTAAACAAACAAGATGAATCATAACTATTTCAATGAAATCAACCATTCAAGTATAGGTGTAGTGAAGATAAGATCCTTAAGGTCACGCCAAAACTAAAACTCATCTTCATATGATACTTAGCTTATATCATGCTACCCAAGATAGAGAAAAGAGGTACATTAAGCATACTACTAGCATCTCTTAAAACATCATGAATCTAGATAATGAACATGCTAACATTTAATCTTGAAGACAAGAAAGCATATAAGTGAAGTTTTGATATTCTCAAGATGTTTGCCACAAGATTTTCAAAAGATAGTCAAGTGACTATAAAAAATCAAGTAATCCAAGCAAGACAATCAAAATAAAATGCAGAACAAAACTAAACATGCAGAAAACAAGTAAAAACTGAAAACTAGAATGCATAAAGAAAAATCAGGTTTGACACCCCCCCCCCCCCACTTAAACTTTTCATCACCCCGATGAAATCAATATGGTGGAGGAGGTGGAGGTGGAGGTGGATGAGGAAAAGGATGCCTACTGTTGGTGCTGGAAGCATCCGACGATCGAACCTGCGTTTTGATAATGGCGAAG